>NW_011500520.1:0-18603 GCF_000495115.2 Populus euphratica
AGAATAAGTATAATGTAAACTTAATATGGACTTTAATGTTTGATACTAACATGTTTTATATTTGTTATCTTGTTCACTCTTTGATACTTTGCTTGTTAAATAACTAATCTTGATTTATGTTGTATAGCCCTTGGTACAACAAATGCTTGGCCCTTTCATAATTCATACTGTATGGGATAACCGATACCTGAGCTATGAAAGGAACTTGATTTGTTGTTCACATAAGTTATAATCATGAATGCTTGACGAGATTTACAAGTATTAGCATTAATCGAATAAGATGACTAATGTAATCATGTTAACAATCTATAATCTGATTGGAACCTCCTTTATGTGTGGTTTCCAATTGAATAATAAGAGTTTATATTATATTTGTTTGACATACCATTAGTGGAATCTCTAACCTTGACATTTGTTATTATCATTGTTTAATCGTTACATTAATATTCCATCTCAAAGTTCTCATCTTCTTCTTCTTCTTCTCCTTCTTTTTCTTTATTATTGTTATTATTATTATTACTATTATTATTAGTATTACTACTATTATTATTATTGTTATTGTTATTATTGTTATTATTATTATTGTTATTACTATTATTATTGTTGTTGTTATTATTATTATTGTTGTTGTATTATTGTATTTATAATTTGTACAATTAACCTCCCTGTGGTTCGACCCCGGTCTTGCCGGGTTATTTATTACTTCGACACTCCTGCACTTGGGAGAAGACATCAATCTTTTCATCGTGTCAAGTTCTTGGCGCCGTTGCCGGGGAGGTAAGTTCTTGTATAAATTATAGTAGTTATTTTATTTTCTTTTTTCACTTTTCTTGTATATAACTTTATTTATTTTCTCTTGTTTCTTCTTCTTTTGTTTTCTTCTTCCTTTTATTCTATTCCTACACGTGTATGAGAGTGGGGTCACGTACATCAAGTGGTAGACTTTGTAGGATATCCTCATCATTTTTAGAAAATATGGCCGAAGAAGATAATCAATCACTTTATAATGAGAATAATGAGAATAACCGTGTCAGAACACTTAGAGACCACATGAATCCCACAAGAACAAATGCACCATCATGCATAGTTTTTTCTCCCGATGCATCTCATTTTAATTTTAAGCCAGAATAATGAGAATAACCGTGCTAGAACACTTAGAGACCACATGAATCCCACAAGAACAAGTGCACCATCATGCATAGTTTTTCCTCCTGATGCATCTCATTTTAATTTTAAACCAGGTATTATTCAACTTTTACCTTCTTTTCATGGCTTAGAATTGGAAAATCCATACTTGCATTTAAGAGAATCTGAGGAGGTTTGCAACACATATAATAATTTAAATTGTAGCATGAACACCATCAGATTAAAGCTTTTTCCTTTTTCATTAAAAGATAAAGCTAAAACATGACTACAAAATTTAAGACCAGGATCCATTCGTGCTTGGGATGAAATGCAACAACAGTTTTTGAAGAAGTTTTCCCCATCTCACAGAACAAACTCTTTCAAAAGACAAATCACCACTTTCACTCAAAAATCAGGTGAAATATTTTACCAATGTTGGGATAGGTATCGAGACTTGCTTAATACTTGCCCTCATCATGGTTTTAAAACATGGAGATTGGTTTCACATTTTTATGAAGGCTTAACACCTAGAGATAGGCAAATGGTTGAATTGATGTGCAATGGAACTTTTGAAGATAAAGACCCTGATGAAGCAATGGAGTACTTAGACTTGTTAGCTGAAAATGCTCAAAATTGGGACACCGCGGGTACTTATGAGGCACCGAGTAAAACTCAACCTCATACATTTAGTGGAGGTATGTAAAACCTTAGGGAAGATCATGACCTTCAAGCCAAGTTTGCATCTTTAGCTTGAAAAGTCGAGGCACTAGAATTGAAAAAGAGTGGTCAATTAAAATCTGTTGAAAACATTGTGTGTCAAATCTGTGAGATAAATGAACACTCAACCAACGATTGTCCAACCTTGCCTTCTTTTAAGGAATGTCTCCATGAACAAGCCCATGCTTTAACCAGTTTCCAAAGGGCCAACCACAACCCATACTCCCAAACATACAACTCTGGTTGGAGAAATCACCCAAATTTTAGTTGGAAGAGTGAAAACAATAATGCACAAACTTCACAACCACCATTTCAAGCCCACCATAATTTCCAAAATTCTCATGGATATGCACCTCCTTATGCTCCACCTTCTAGAAGAAATCTTGAGGAAACATTGCATACATTCATTGAAAAGCAAGAGACAATCAATACTCAACTTGCTCAAAACATGACAGATTTTAAAGATACTCTTGCAAAATTAACATCTGCTCTTAGTTTCCAAGAGAAAGGTAAGTTTCCATCTCAAACACAACAAAATCCCAAAGGGCAATACAATGCAAATGCAAGTAGTTCCGGAAGCCAACACATGGATCAAGTCAAATCAGTCACTACTCTGCGCAGTGGTAAGGTTATTGAAAAACCCTCTCTTGAACCTTATGAGAAAGATGATGAGTCAATCTCTAAGGGTAAGGAAGGGGTTGAATCTGAAAATTGCAAAGAAAAGACTAATTCTCCGCCAGTACTTCCATTTCCTCAAGCCATGACCAAACAAAGGAAAGTCAATCACAACTCTGAAATTTTTGAAATTTTCAAACAGGTAAGGGTCAATATACCTTTGTTGGATGCTATTAAATAGGTTCCTTCCTATGCTAAATTTTTAAAAGATCTATGCACTGTAAAGAGGAAACTGAATGTGAAAAAGAAAGCCTTTCTAGCCGAACAAGTAAGTGCCATTCTTCAGAACAATAATGCTTTGAAATATAAAGACCCTGGTTGTCCTACAATTTCTTGCTTTATTGGAGAGCATAAAATTGAAAGAGCCTTACTTGATCTCGGAGCTAGTGTGAATTTACTTCCATATTCAGTTTTTCAAAGCCAAAAATGAGTATTTGAGATTGGATGGCAACGGTTTCAAATCAGGTTTTGGCCTACAATTTCTTGCTTTATTGGAGAGCATAAAATTGAAAGAGCCTTACTTGATCTCGGAGCTAGTGTGAATTTACTTCCATATTCAGTTTTTCAAAGTCTCAATCTAGGTGAGTTAAAACCAACTTCTATAACTCTTTTACTTGTAGGAATGGACTGATGAAGCTATCATTTGGAAACATGACATTGTAGATGGATATTTTCAACATTTGCAAGCAACCTAGAGATGATAATGATTTACAAGAAGTGGACTTTACTGAAAAATTAATTCATGATCAATTTCCAACCACTTCCAGTGAAATTGAGATTGATGAATCTGATGATTTGCAAATGATTTATTTTCAGGAAGAATCAAAGACAAGTAATTGGAGGCCACAAATTGAGAAATTGCCACCACGATCAATTAAGTCCATACCTTCAAGTGTTCAACCACCAAAACCTGTTTTGAAGCCATTGTCATCCAATCTCAAATACTCATTTTTGGGAGAAAATGAAACTTTTCCGGTAATAATCTCTTCCAAACTTAATGCACATCAAGAAGGTAAGTTATTACAAACTCTGAAAATGCACAAAAATGCATTAGGATGGACCATAGCTGATATAAAAGGAATTAGTCCTTTGGTTTGTACACACAGAATTTATTTAGAGGAAAATGCTAAACCCTCTAGAGAAATGCAACGAAGGCTAAATCCTAATATGAAAGAAGTAGTGAAAAATGAAGTCATTAAGCTTCTAGATAATGAAATCATTTATCCTATTTCTGATAGCAAATGGGTAAGTCCTACCCAAGTTGTACCTAAGAAGTCTGGAGTAACTATGATAACAAATTAGAACAATAAGTTAATTCCCAGTAGAATTGTTAATGGTTGGCGCATGTGCATTGCCTATAGAAAACTTAATTCAATTACTAGAAAAGATCATTTTCCTTTACCTTTCATGGATCAAATCCTAGAAAGAGTTGCAGGTCATGAATTTTATTGTTTCCTAGATGGCTATTCAGGTTACAACCAAAGTGAAATTGCATTGGAAGATCAAGAAAAGACTACTTTCACATGTCCATTTGGTACTTTTGCATATCGAAGGATGCCTTTTGGATTATGTAATGCACCAGCCACATTTCAAAGATGCATGCTTAGTATATTTAGTGATATGGTTGAACATTTTCTTGAGATTTTCATGGATGATTTTTCTGTTTTTGGCGATTCATTTGATGATTGTTTGACTAACTTAGAAAAGGTTTTGAACAGGTGTGAAGAGAAGAATCTTGTGCTGAATTGGGAAAAATGTCATTTTATGGTAACAAACGGCATTGTACTTGGTCACATTGTTTCATCAAAAGGAATTGAGGTTGACAAATCTAAAATCGAGTTAATTGCAAACTTGCCAATACCAAAATCTCTTAGATCATTCCTGGGACATGCTGGTTTTTATAGAAGGTTCATCAAAGATTTTAGTGTAATATCTAAGCCTTTAAGTAATCTTCTAACAAAGGATACTATTTTTGAATGGACTAAACATTGTGAAGAAGCCTTTGTTAAACTTAAAAACTTGCTTACTTGTGCTCCTATCATTCAACCTCCCGATTGGTCATTACCTTTTGAAATAAAGTGTGATGCTAGTGATTATGTCGTAGGTGCTGTTTTGGGACAAAGAAAAGATAAGAAACCGTATGTAATTTACTATGCAAGTAAAACTTTAAATAATGCTCAAATGAATTATACCACCACTGAAAAAGAATTACTTGCAGTAGTATTTGCATGTGAAAAATTCAGATCTTATCTTGTTGGCTCACCTGTTGTTGTTTTCAGTGATCATGCAGCATTGAAATATCTTCTTTCTAAGAAAGATTCTAAGGCTAGATTGGTGCGGTGGATTTTATTACTTCAAGAATTTGATATCACAATCAAAGATAAGAAAGGCAGCGAAAATGTTGTCGCAGATCACTTGTCAAGATTGACAACAGATTCGAAAACTGACATCACACCAATCGATGACTACTTTCCTGATGAATCTTTACTTTCTGTCTCTACAATGCCTTGGTTTGCTAATATTGTCAATTTTCTTGTTTCAGGACAATTGCCAGCTCATTGGAATACCCAAGATAAAAGAAAGTTTTTGAACGAAGTGAAGAACTTTTATTGGGATGATCCTTATTGCCAGCTCATTGGAGTACCCAAGATAAAAGAAAGTTCTTGAACGAAGTGAAGAACTTTATTGGGATGATCCATATTTATTCAAATATTGTCCTGATCAAATATTTCGAAGATGCATTCCGAACAATGAGGTAAGTAGTGTCATTAAATTTTGTCATTCTGAGGCATGTGGGGGCCATTTCTCATCAAGAAAGACAACTGCAAAAATCTTACAAAGTGGATTTTATTGGCCCACCATGTTCAAAGACTCACATGCATTCTGCAAGTCTTGTGAAAATTGTCAAAAGTTGGGATCTATTTCAAAGCGTCACATGATGCCTTTAAATCCTATTATTGTCATTGAGATCTTTGACTGCTGGGGTATAGATTTCATGGGTCCATTCCCTCCATCATTTGGTTTCTTATACATATTAGTCGCAGTAGATTATGTTTCAAAATGGATAGAGGCAATTCTAAGTCGAAACAATGATCACAAAACAGTGATAAAGTTTTTGAAAGAAAATATTTTGAGTTGATTTGGAGTCCCTCGAGCCATAATAAGTGATGGTGGAACACATTTCTGCAACAAGCCATTTGAGTCTTTAATGAAGAAATACGGAATCACACACAAAGTTGCCACCCTTTATCACCCTCAAACAAGTGGACAAGTAGAGCTTGCTAATAGGGAGATCAAACATATTTTGTAGAAAACAGTGAACCCTAATAGGAAAGACTGGTCTTTAAGACTTAATGATGCACTTTGGGCTTATCGAATTGCTTATAAAACATCATTAGGTATGTCACCTTATAGACTAGTCTATGGAAAACCTTGTCACTTGCCTGTGGAACTTGAACATAAAGCTTATTGGGCTATTTAAGCTTTTAATTCAAATCTGGATGATGCTAGTCAACTACGAAAATTACAAATAAATGAGCTTGAGGAAATAAGAAATGATGCATATGAAAATTCAAGAATTCAAAAAGTAAGAATCAAAGAGTTTCATGACAAGAAAATATTGAGAAAAACATTCAATATTGGTCAAAAAGTCTTGCTTTATAATTCTCGACTGCATTTATTTCCTGGAAAATTAAGATCAAGATGGAGCGGTCATTTTATTGTGAAACCTGTGTATCCATATGGGGCCTATGACATCGAGAATCCAAAGAATGGCAATGTTTTCAAGGTAAATGGACATCGTCTGAAAGTTTACTTTGACAATTTTTCAGTTGAACATAACTCTATTGAATTGGGTGATCCTGTATATAAAGATTGATTTTATTTTTGTTTCTTTTTGAGTGATTTTTGCAAGTTTCTCTCACCCCGGTCAAATCGCGGACAACGGTACTCCGTGACTTAAGTCGGTTCTTTTAGTTTCCCACAATAACTGATATTTGTGTATATATTTGTGCAATTCTTTGAATCTCTCTTCTAATTCTCATTTGAAAATGGACACTAATCTTAAAAAATTGAAAAAGTATTTTCCCCCTCTGCCTCAAAATGCGATTACAAAAATTTACCGTGCTAGATGTGCAAGATTGAGATTGTTAATGAATCATGGAATTCCTGAAGATATTCGCTGGTTGATTGAAGCAAAGGTCCGATTATTAGGTGAGTCCTCTAACTTCTTCATTTCACACATGCCTGGAACAGGTAAAAGCACTTTTGCAAAGAAACGTTGTGCAAAACGACTAGAAGTCTGTCATCGATGTGCTAGACGGACTTGTAATATACAATGTCGTTCTTTAGGAATGGTATCTATAAACCGTAAAGATAAAATACAATTCATTAAGGATGGCCTGAGTAAGGAGTCTTTAGATAATCTTCTATTGACTCTTGAGACGCATCCTAGTGGAGATGTGCATCGTGCAATTCATGATTTATGGCCACTATTTCATAAAGAACATGATCGACTTAGTCTTGGGAATCTGACTAAAAAAGACCCTGTTTGCCAGTTTTTAAGAAAACTGGATGGGAAGCCTATCCCCGACCCATAAAGGGCGTTTAAGTCGTTCTTGAACGTAAAACCAAGGGAAGATGTGAGCCACAATCACAACTACCTGTACATATACATGCTTTTTCAAAAAGTAAATAAATAAAAAGAGAGAGAGAGTGTGTGAGACTCCAGCTGGCCTACATATAGTTGTTATGATTGCCTTTCTCATTTCTCATCTATAAAACCCTCTCTTCCTTCCTTTCATTTCTACTCAACCCATATATTCAACAAATACAGAAGTGTGTAGAAATGGCAAGTTCCTCAGGTCATCAAATAAGAAATATTTGTGTTTTCGGTGGATCTAGTCCTGGGAAAGAAAAGGAGTTTTTAGAATTAGCAAATCATCTTGGTCAGGTGCTAGCTGAGAGAAAGATTCATTTAGTGTATGGGGGAGGCAGTCTTGGGTTAATGAGAGGTGTGTCAATAGCTGCATTTTTAGGAGGTAGTCAAGTTTTGGGGGTCGTCCCTGAAGCTTTGGCACAAGGGGACATCATTGGAAAAACAGTTGGAGAGGAACTTCAGGTCTCCACAATGTTAGCTCGAATGAATGCAATGTTTAACCATGCTGATGCCTTCATTGCTTTACCAGGTGGTCTAGGCACATTGGAAGAGATCTTTCATATTTCCTCTTGGGCTCAACTGCACATTCACCATAAACCTATAGGTTTGTTAAATGTTAATGGTTATTATGATAAATTGTTGTCTTTTCTTGATCATGCTGTGGAACAAGAATTTCTAACATCTTCTGCACGACAAATCATAATCTCTGCTACTACTGCTGAACAATTGATTGACCAACTACAATCTTTCATTCCTGTGATTGATCCTTCCATGAGTCGCATAAATTGGTCATCTAAGGAAAGCCGTAAAAAGCTTAGATTGGATTTGAGCCTTCATTTGTGAATTTTTGTGTCTTTTGGTTTTATTATTATGTTTTGTTATTTCTTATTTTTGTTTCAGTGTGTTTCAGGTTTTGTCAGTGTTCGTTATTTCAGGTGATATCTTTTATACTCTATCTTTCTACCTTAGAACATTGAGGACAATGTCTCGTTTTGGTTGGGGGGAGAGGGTAGTAGTTGATAAAAAAAAATTGTTTTTTATTTCATAAAGCATGTGCATAATTGTTGTTACTAGGATGGCAGAGTAAAGGAGCTCTTTTGTTAAAGTGACTCTTGAGACGCATCTTAGTAACCATTCTTAACAAGGTCTATTATAATACTTCCTGAAATATTCAGATTTACAAACTCTTGCATTGTTATCACTTAATTCTACTCACATACTTATTTAACATGTATTCTTAAACCTTAATTTACACACACACTTTAACATATGATTGTGGGTTGCATATTGGATTATTATATTATCTATGTTCTTTTGTTAAAGGTAAGAACTAAGGGAATGGGATTGTGTATAATTAAGAAAAAAAAAACATGAAAAAAAAAGAAACATGAAAAAAGAAAAAAAAAGAAAAAAAAATGATGATAATAAAAATATAGATAAGTTTGGTTTCGTAGCCTCCCTAACCTAAGCAATTAAGCCCGAAGGGGTGTTTTAACACCTAATACCCTAAAGTCAACTGACTTGGGAGCTATTGGCCCAACGCTTGTTACATGGGTTGAGGAGAAAAGCTTAAGGGAATCAAACATTGCACTATCTACATATCAGTATCTGCGACCCGAGTTACTAAGCTCGTAGGGGTGTCTTAACACCTAATGCCCTAAGACCAACTAGTTTGGGAGGCATTAGCTGAAAGCTCGTTACATGGGTTAAATATGCATGATGTTTTTAAATTATATGTATATATATTTAAAAAAAAAGACAAAAATAATAATCCCATCCCAAGGAAGTTAACCTTAAACATTAGAACAAAAATTTTGTTTTCTTCCAAGAAAAGCCCCATAATTATGTGTTGATACATTGAGCACAAAAGAAAGGTTTATTAATATCTTGTTAAGAGGGATTGAGCAGATATATAATTTAATGAGACTTTGTTTATCTGGATAGATTAATGGAAGTTAAATGATGAATACCTTGCTTAGTGGAATTCGCAAATTGTTTTTCTATTTTAACGCTTTGATTACTAGAGACTAGTAATAAGCTGGTTGGGGAGTGTGATTAGTACTTAAAAGTGCATTTTTTATCATGGTTTTATATCATCATTTTGCACTTGAAGTATCAATAACTCCTTAACCAAAGCATGTTTTATAATAATATATCTAATAATATAAGATACCTTTAATTTGTGGTAAATGTTCATTTTAAATGCAGGCCTATCACATAAATGAAAGGATTGATTGATGACTTTAAGAACTTAAATTGCAAGGATAAAGAGATGGTCAAACTTAGAAAAGAGATGTCGGTGCAATCCAAACCGGAACACTGTTCAGTAATTGGGTCATATCTGGAGCTATATATCTCATATTTAGTTCCAATTTATATGGATGGAAAGGTAAGACATAGGCCTACAACTTTCATATGGAGCCCAAGATCTAAAAAGGCCATTTTCAAGTCCAAATTGTAGCAACAACAAAGAAGCCCGAATCTGTCTTCCAGCCCGAGCACTGTTCGGTATTTTGGCCATATCTGGAGTTCTAGAAGTCCAAATGAGCTGAATTGTTTACACAAGAAAGCTGAGACAATTGCCTACAACTTTCATGTTTGCAACTGGCTCCAATTTTGACGTTATCAATGACGTTTTGGGCAGACAAGAGAAGATAAAGATTGTCACCAAGTCAAAAGTTGGCCACCCACTTATCAATTAGTCATCAAATCAATAGTTCCCAATTTTGGCCTATAAAAGGAGGCATTTGCCATGCATTTAGGCATCTTGGTTTCCAGATCAAGATCATGCTCTTCCTTTCTCTCTTTGTATTTTTTATGCTTTGTTTTCATTAATATTAAGTTTATGCCTTTCATTTCCTTTCCTTTACTTAGTTAACTTTTATGTTCTTATTTTGTTTATCTATTTTGCTTTCTTTCATTATGTCTAGCTAAGTTAATTATGTCAAGGTGAAAAGGTTACACTAATGGTGTAAGAATAAGTATAATGTAAACTTAATATGGACTTTAATGTTTGATACTAACATGTTTTATATTTGTTATCTTGTTCACTCTTTAATACTTTGCTTGTTAAATGACTAATCTTGATTTATGTTGTATAACACTTGGTACAACAAATGCTTGGCACTTTCATAGCCCATAATGTATGGTATAACCGACACCTGAGCTATGAAAGGAACTTGATTTATTGTTAACATAAGTTATAATCATGAATGCTTGACGAGATTTACAAGTATTAGCATTAATTGAATAAGATGACTAATGTAATCATGTTAACAATATATAATCTGATTGGAACCTCCTTTGTGTGTGGTTTCCAATTCAATAATAAGAGTTTATACTATACTTGTTTGATATACCATTAGTGGAACCTCTAACCTTGACATTTGTTATTATCATTGTTTAATCGTTACATTAATATTCCATCTCAAAGTTCTCATCTTCTTCTTCTTCTTCTCCTTCTTTTTCTTTATTATTATTATTATTATTATTATTATTATTATTATTATTAGTACTACTACTACTACTACTACTACTACTACTACTACTACTACTACTACTACTACTACTACTACTACTACTACTACTACTACTACTACTACTACTACTACTACTACTACTACTACTACTACTACTACTACTACTACTACTACTACTACTAGAAGAAGAAGATGAGAACTTTGAGATGGAATATTAATGTAACGATTAAACAATGATAATAACAAATGTCAAGGTTAGAGGTTCCACTAATGGTATATCAAACAAGTATAGTATAAACTCTTATTATTGAATTGGAAACCACACACAAAGGAGGTTCCAATCAGATTATATATTGTTAACATGATTACATTAGTCATCTTATTCAATTAATGCTAATACTTGTAAATCTCGTCAAGCATTCATGATTATAACTTATGTTAACAACAAATCAAGTTTCTTTCATAGCTCAGGTGTCGGTTATACCATACATTATGGGCTATGAAAGTGCCAAGCATTTGTTGTACCAAGTGTTATACAACATAAATCAAGATTAGTCATTTAACAAGCAAAGTATTAAAGAGTGAACAAGATAACAAATATAAAACATGTTAGTATCAAACATTAAAGTCCATATTAAGTTTACATTATACTTATTCTTACACCATTAGTGTAACCTTTTCACCTTGACATAATAAACTTAGCTAGACATAATGAAAGAAAGAAAAATAAATAAACAAAATAAGAACATAAATAAGATAAAAGTTAACTAAGTAAAGGAAAGGAAATGAAAGGCATAAACTTGATATTAATGAAAGCAAAGCATAAACATTACAAAAAATACAAAGAGAGAAAGCAAGAACATGATCTTGATTTGGAAACCAAGATGCCTAAATGCATGGCAAATGCCTCCTTTTATAGGCCAAAATTGGGAACTATTGATTTGATGACTAATTGATGAGTGGGTAGCCAACTTTTGACTTGGTGACAATCCTTATCTTCTATTGTTTGCCCAAAACGTCATTGATAACATCAAAATTAGAGCCACTTCAAAACATGAAAGTTGTTGGAAATTGTCTCAGCTTTATTTTGTAAACAATTCAGCTCATTTGGACTTCTAGAACTCCACATATAGCCAAAATACTGAACAGTGCTCGGGCAGGAGGACAGATTCGGGTTTCTTTGTTGTTGCTACAATTTGGACTTGATAATGGCCTTTTTAGATCTTGGGCTCCATATGTGTTGCTACAATTTGGACTTGAAAATGGCCTTTTTAGATCTTGGGCTCCATATGAAAGTTGTACGCCTATGTCTTACCTTTCCATCCATATAAATTGGAACTAAATCTGAGATATATAGCTCTAGATATGACCCAATTACCGAACAGTGTTCCGATTTGGATTGCACCGACATCTCTTTTCTAAGTTTGGCCATCTCTTTATCCTTGCAATTTAAGTTCTTAAAGTCATCAATCAATCCTTTCATTTATGTGATAGGCCTGCATTTAAAATGAACATTGACCACAAATTAAAGGTATCTTATATTATTAGATATATTATTATAAAACATGCTTTAGTTAAAGAGTTATTGATACTTCAAGTGCAAAATGATGATATAAAACCATGATAAAAATGCACTTTTAAGTACTAATCAGTGATGCTAGTGATTATGCCATAGGTGCTGTTTTGGGACAAAGAAAAGATAAGAAACCTTATGTAATTTACTATGCAAGCAAAACTTTAAATAGTCCTCAAATGAATTATACCACCACTCAAAAAAAGAATTACTTGTAGTAGTATTTGCATGTGAAAAATTCAGATCTTATCTTGTTGGCTCACCTATTGTTGTTTTTAGTGATCATGCAGCATTGAAATATCTTCTTTCTAAGAAACATTCTAAGGCTAGATTGGTGCGGTGGATTTTGTTACTTCAAGAATTTGATATCACAATCAAAGATAAGAAAGGCAGCGAAAATGTTGTCGCAGAACACTTGTCAAGATTGACAACAGATTCGAAAACTGACATCACACCAATCGATGACTACTTTCCCGATGAATCTTTACTTTCTGTCTCTACAATGCCTTGGTTTGCTAATATTGTCAATTTTCTTGTTTCAGGACAATTGCCAGCTCATTGGAGTACCCAAGATAAAAGAAAGTTCTTGAACGAAGTAAAGAACTTTTATTGGGATGACCCTTATTTATTCAAATATTGTCCTACTCAAATATTTCGAAGATGCATTCCTGACAATGAGGTAAGTAGTGTCATTAAATTTTGTCATTCTGAGGCATGTGGGGGCCATTTCTCGTCAAGAAAGACAACTGCAAAAATCACATGTTCAAAGACTCACATGCATTCTACAAGTCTTGTGAAAATTGTCAAAAGTTGGGATCTATTTCAAAACATCACATGATGCCTTTAAACCCTATTATTGTCATTGAGATCTTGATGCCTTTAAATCCTATTATTGTCATTGAGATCTTTGACTGCTGGGGTATAGATTTCATGGGGTCTATTCCCTCCATCATTTGGTTTCTTATACATATTAGTCGCAATAGATTATGTTTTAAAATGGATAGAGGCAATTCCAAGTTGAAACAATGATCACAAAACAGTGATAAAGTTTTTGAAACAAAATATTTTGAGTCGATTTGGAGTCCCTCGAGCCATAATAAGTGATGGTGGAACACATTTCTGCAACAAGCCATTTGAGGCTTTAATGAAGAAATATGGAATCACACACAAAATTGCCACCCCTTATCACCCTCAAACAAGTGGACAAGTAGAGCTTGCTAATAGGGAGATCAAACATATTTTGGAGAAAACAGTGAACCCTAATAGGAAAGACTGTTCTATAAGACTTAATGATGCACTTTGAGCTTATCGAATTGCTTATAAAACATCATTAGGTATGTCACCTTATAGAATAGTCTATGGAAAACCTTGTCACTTACCTGTGGAACTTGAACATAAAGCTTATTGGGCTATTAAAGCTTTCAATTCAAATCTGGATGATGCTAGTCAACTGCGAAAATTACAAATAAATGAGCTTGAGGAAATAAGAAATGATGCATATGAAAATTCAAGAATTCATAAAGCAAGAATAAAAGAATTTCATGACAAGAAAATACATAGAAAAACCTTCAATGTTGGTCAAAAAGTCTTGCTTTATAATTCTCGACTGCATTTATTTCCTGGAAAATTAAGATCAAGATGGAGTGAGAAAAACATTCAATATTGGTCAAAAAGTCTTGCTTTATAATTCTCGACTGCATTTATTTCCTAGAAAATTAAGATCAAGATGGAGCGGTCCTTTTATTGTGAAACATGTGTATCAATATGGGGCCTACAACATCGAGAATCCAAAGATTTGTAATGTTTTCAAGGTAAATGGACATCGTCTGAAAGTTTACTTTGACAATTTTTCAGTTGAACATGACTCGATTGAATTGGGTGATCGTGTATGTAAAGATTGATTTTTTTTTCATATTATTTTTGTGTTTCTTTTTGAGTGATTTTTGCTAGTTTCTCTCATCCTAGTCAAATGGCGGACAACGGTACTCCGTGACTTAAGTTGGTTCTTTCAGTTTCCCACAATAACTGATATTTGTGTATATATTTGTGCAATTCTTTGAATCTCTCTTCCAATTCTCATTTGAAAATGGACACTAATCTTGAAAAATTGAAAAAGTATTTTCCTGCTCTGCCTCAAAATGCGATTACAAAAATTTACCGTGCTAGATGTGCAAGATTGAGATTGTTAATGAATCATGGAATTCCTGAAGATATTCGCTGGTTGATTGAAGCAAAGGTCTGATTATTAGGTGAGTCCTCTAACTCCTTCATTTCACACATGCTTGGAACAGGTAAAAGTACTTTTGCAAAGAAACGTTGTGCAAAACGACTAGAAGTCTGTCATCGATGTGCTAGATAGACTTGTAATGCACAATGTCGTTCTTGAGAAATGGTATCTATAAATCGTGAAGATAAAATACTATTCATTAAGGATGGCCTCAGTAAGGAGCCTTTACATAATCTTCTATCGACTCTTGAGATGCATCCTAGTGGAGATGTGCATCGTGCAATTCATGATTTATGGCCACTATTTCATAAAGAACATGGTCTACTTAGTCTTGGGAATCTGACTAAAAAAGACCCTGTTTGCCAGTTTTTAAGAAAATTGGATGGGAAGCCTATCCCCGACCCATAGAGGGCGTTTAAGTCGTTCTTGAACGTAAAACCAAGGGAAGATGTGAGCCACAATCACAACTACCTGTACATACACATGCTTTTTCAAAAAGTAAATAAATAAAAAGAGAGAGAGAGAGTGTGTGAGACTCCAGCTGGCCTACATATAGGTGTTATGATTACCTTTCTCATTTCTCATCTATAAAACCCTCTCTTCCTTCCTTTCATTTCTACTCAACCCATACATTCAATAAATACAGAAGTGTGTAGAAATGGCAAGTTCCTCAGGTCATCAAATAACAAATATTTGTGTTTTCGGTGGATCTAGTCCTGGGAAAGAAAATGAGTTTTTAGAATCAGCAAATCATCTTGGTCCGGTGCTAGCTAAGAGAAAGATTCATTTAGTGTATGGGGGAGGCAGTCTTGGGTTAATGGGAGGTGTGTCAATAGCTGCATTTTTAGGAGGTAGTCAAGTTTTGGGGGGCGTCCCTGAAGCTTTGGCACAAGGGGACATCATTGGTAAAACCATTGGAGAGGAACTTCAGGTCTCCACAATGTCAGCTCGAATGAATGCAATGTTTAACCATGTTGATGCCTTCATTGCTTTACTAGGTGGTCTAGGCACATTAGAAGAGATCTTTCATATTTCCTCTTGGGCTCAACCGCACATTCACCATAAATCCATAGGTTTGTTAAATGTTAATGGTTATTATGATAAGTTGTTGTCTTTTCTTGATCATGCTGTGGAACAGGAATTTCTAACATCTTCTGCACGACAAATCATAATCTCTGCTGCTACTGCTGAACAATTGATTGACCAACTACAATCTTTCATTCCTGTGATTGATCCTTCCATGAGTCGCATAAATTGGTCATCTAAGGAAAGCCGAAAAAGCTTAGATTGGATTTGAGCCTTCATTTGTGAATTTTTGTGTCTTTTGGTTTTATTATTGTGTTTTGTTATTTCTTATTTTTGTTTTAGTGTTTTTCAGGTTTGTCGGTGTTCGTTATTTCAGGTGATATCTTCTATACTCTATCTTTCTACCTTAGAACATTGAGGACAATGTCTCGTTTTGGTTGGGGGGAGAGGGTAGTAGTTGATAAAAAAAAAAAAATTGTTTTTCATTTCATAAAGCATGTGCATAATTGTTGTTACTAGGATGGCAGAGTAAAGGAGTTCTTTTGTTAAAGTGACTCTTGAGACGCATCTTAGTAACCATTCTTAACAAGGTCTATTATAATACTTCCTGAAATATTCAGGTTTACAAACTCTCGTATTGTTACCACTTAATTCTGCTCATATACTTATTTAACATGTATTCTTAAACCTTAATTTACACACACACACTTTAACATATGATTGTGGGTTGCATATTGGATTATTACATTATTTATGTTCTTTTGTTAAAGGTAACAACTAAGGGAAAGGGATTGTATATAATTAAAAAGAAAAAAAAAAAAAAAAAAAAAAAAAAAAAAAAAAAAAAAAAAAAAAAAAAAAAAAAAAAGAAAAAAAAAATGATGATAATAAAAATGTAGATAAGTTTGGTTTCGTAGCCTCCCTAACCTAAGCAATTAAGCCCGAAGGGGTGTTTTAACACCTAATACCCTAAAGTCAACTGACTTGGGAGCTATTGGCCCAACGCTTGTTACATGGGTTGAGGAGAAAAGCTTAAAGGAATCAAACATTGCACTATCTACATATCAGTATCTGCGACCCGAGTTACTAAGCTCGTAGGGGTGTCTTAACACCTAATGCCCTAATACCAACTGGTCTGGGAGTCATTAGCTGAAAGCTCATTACATGGGTTAAAGATGCATGATATTTTTAAATTATATGTATATACATTAAAAAAAAAAGACAAAAATAATAATCCCAACCCAAGGAAGTTAACCTTAAACATTAGAACAAAAATTTTGTTTTCTTCCAAGAAAAGCCCCATAATTATGTGTTGATACATTGAGCACAAAAGAAAGGTTTATTAATATCTTGTTAAGTGGTATTGAGCAGATATATAAATTTAATGAGAGTTTGTTTATCTGGATAGATTAATGGAAGTTAAATGATGAATACCTTGCTTTGTGAAATTTGCAAATTTGTTTTCTATTTTAACGCTTTGATTACTAGGGACTAGTAATAAGCTGGTTGGGGGGTGTGATTAGTACTTAAAAGTGCATTTTTATCATGGTTTTATATCATCATTTTGCACTTGAAGTATCAATAACTCCTTAACTAAAATATGTTTTATAATAATGTATCTAATAATATAAGATACCTATAATTTATGGTAAATGTCTATTTTTAATGCAGGCCTATCACATAAATGAAAGGATTGATTGATGACTTGAAGAACTTAAATTGCAAGGATAAAGAGATGGCCAAACTTAGAAAAGAGATGTCGGTGCAATCCAAACCGGAACACTGTTCGGTAATTGGGTCATATCTGGAGCTACAGATCTCAGATTTAGGTCCAATTTATATGGATGGAAAGGTAAGACATAGGCCTACAACTTTCATATGGAGCCCAAGATCTAAAAAGGCCATTATCAAGTCCAAATTGTAGCAACAACAAAGAAGCCCGAATCTGTCTTCCAGCCCGAGCACTATTCGGTATTTTGGCCATATCTGGAGTTCTAGAAGTCCAAATGAGCTGAAATTTTTACACAAGAAAGCTGAGACAATTGCCTACAACTTTCATGTTTACAACTGGCTCCAATTTTGACGTTATCAATGACGTTTTGGGCAGACAAGAGAAGATAAGGATTGTCACCAAGTCAAAAGTTGGTCACCCACTTATCAATTAGTCATCAAATCAATAGTTCCCATTTTTGGCCTATAAAAGGAGGCATTTGCCATGCATTTAGGCATCTTGATTTCCAGATCAAGATCATGCTCTTCCTTTCTCTCTTTGTATTTTTTATGCTTTGTTTTCATTAATATTAAGTTTATGCCTTTCATTTCCTTTCCTTTACTTAGTTAACTTTTATGTTCTTATTTTGTTTATCTATTTTGCTTTCTTTCATTATGTCTAGCTAAGTTAATTATGTCAAGGTGAAAAGGTTACACTAATGGTGTAAGAATAAGTATAATGTAAACTTAATATGGACTTTAATGTTTGATACTAACATGTTTTATATTTGCTATCTTGTTCACTCTTTAATACTTTGCTTGTTAAATGACTAATCTTGATTTATGTTGTATAACACTTGGTACAACAAATGCTTGGCACTTTCATAGCCCATAATGTATGGTATAACCGACACCTGAGCTATGAAAGGAACTTGATTTGTTGTTAACATAAGTTATAATCATGAATGCTTGACGAGATTTACAAGTATTAGCATTAATTGAATAAGATGACTAATGTAATCATGTTAACAATATATAATCTGATTGGAACCTCCTTTGTGTGTGGTTTCCAATTCAATAATAAGAGTTTATACTATACTTGTTTGATATACCATTAGTGGAACCTCTAACCTTGACATTTGTTATTATCATTGTTTAATCGTTACATTAATATTCCATCTCAAAGTTCTCATCATCTTCTTCTTCTTCTCTTTCTTTATTATTATTATTATTACTACTACTACTACTACTACTACTACTACTACTACTACTACTACTACTACTACTACTACTACTACTACTACTACTACTACTACTACTACTACTACTACTACTACTACTACTACTACTACTACTACTACTACTACTACTACTACTACTACTACTACTACTACTACTACTACTACTACTACTA
>NW_011500520.1:19695-47903 GCF_000495115.2 Populus euphratica
GGGCAGTGACTATTGGGAAACTCAAACCAAGCTTATCTTGGAGAACTGAACAATATGGGTCAGCTTGAGTAGATTTGAAAGATGCATGAATCAAAAGAGCTTACTAAAATTCAAGATCCTCAAACAAGATGAATGGGGGATCTATATTTCAAAAGGTAAGATGCATTGCATATCATCTAACTTCACAAGAATTGCATATTTGTTTTGTAGATATTTCACAAAACAAAATTCCCAACGGGATCCAACGAGATTCAGACGAAATGAAGTTCTTCTAATCACATCAAATATGGCAATTTCATGAAAGCAAAATTCATAAAATGAAGACAAGAAAGATGGATTTTATTCATGGAAAAAGGGTTTACAAGTACAAATGTTAAATAGTACGAGGACAATTAGGGATATTTTCATCTTGGTGATCAATCAAGCCTCGAAATTCTTCAAATTGTCTACGTATATGCTCCATCTCTTCCTCGAATTCGAGGTGTCGTGTGTTAACATAGTCTTTTCAAAAGTTAACACGTGTATTCAGCTCTTGGTTTCTCCTCTCCAAGTCGTTTCTGTGATGTCTTTCATCACGGAGTTTATTCCTTAAATTCTCGATCAAATAATGGAGATCAAGAACCTGAGTATTCAACTCAAGTCTTTTGAAGACGCTCTGCAACGTTCACCAAAGACGAAGTAGCTCTGATACTGAGAGCAAGTGACTAATTCACTACTTCAATATCGCTCCTAGCTGCCAGCATTGTTTCATCACGGGGAAGGATCATGTCTCTAGCCACGGCTACAACAATATCTTCATTGTCCATTATAGTATCTTCTATTGTAACTGGATGACCATTCACTTCAAAAGTAGTATGCCAAACTACAGGCTCTACTATAGGAACAAGATTTGGGTTATCATTGGAAGAAGAGGAAGACATGATTAAAGCTTCAAGAGTTGAGAACTTTGAAAGGCTTGAAATACAAGAAGTTGATGATGTCTGTCACCAAATACTGTGTGATTTATAAGGATTCTACTCCTACTATTATTTTGAATAGAAGATCAAATCTCAACCGTAGATATAAGACTTTCTTGAGAAGCTTTCATCATCTCTGAGATCGATTTACAAATCAGATCTCAACCGTAGATATAAGACTTTCTTGAGAAGCTTTCATTATCTCTAAGATCGATTGCAAACCAGATCTCAACCGTAGATATAAGACTTTCTTAAGAAGCTTTCAACATCTTTGAGATCGATTTTACAAATCAGATTTGAGCCGTACAAATATGACTTCCTTTAGAAGTTTTCATTAACCCTGAAAATCATAGTGAAATCACTTACATGTATTTCACAAAACCATTGATGAAATCACTTTCATGTATTTCACAAAATCAATCTAAAATCACTTTCATGTATTTCAGGAAACCAATAATGAAATCACTTTCATGTATTTCACAAAACCATTGATGAAATCACTTTCATGTATTTCACAAAATCAATCTGAAATCACTTTCATGTATTTCACAAAACCATTGATGAAATCACTTTCATGTATTTCACAAAATCAATCTGAAATCACTTTCATGTATTTCAGGAAACCAATGATGAAATCACTTTCATGTATTTCACAAAATCAATCTGAAATCACTTTCATGTATTTCACAAAACCATTATTGAAATCACTTTCATGTATTTCACAAAACTAATCTGAAATCACTTTCATGTATTTCAGAAAACCATTCTTGAAATCACTTTCAAGTATTTCACAAAATGAAATCACTTCCATGTATTTCACAAAATCAATATGAAATCACTTTTATGTATTTCAGAAAACCATTGTTGAAATCACTTTCATGTATTTCACAAAATCAATGATGAAATCACTTTCATGTATTTCACAAAACTAATCTAAAATCACTTTCATGTATTTCAAGAAACCATTGATGAAATCACTTTCATGTATTTCACTAAACCATTATTGAAATCACTTTCAGGTATTTCACAAAATCAAGATTGAAAACACTTTCATGTTTTTCACTTGGGCAGGTCGCCCATAAGAATTAGACCAACTGAAAATATGTGTTTTTCAACACCTGCATCGTTTTTCTTTACAAAACTTACTATGCAAAGTCAAAAGAAAATGAATTTTCCAATGCTTTTGCACCATAAGCATTGTAAAGAGCGGGCAATTGTTATAACCCAATTTTGGATTCACTAAGATTTTCTCGAATGTTATTTTATTTTATTATTCATAACAAAAATAAAAAAAATAAAAAAAAGTTTAAAATATATTTTCTCAAGTCAACCGCATCTTTTGGTCAAAACCTAGTCCATCGAGTCAATACGGGTCCCACCATGTTGACCGGGATGAAAAATGAGTTTCAGGCTGTTTCGGGTCAAAACCGTCATTTTCGGTCAAAACCGAGTCCACTGGGTCAATACGGGTCCCACCATGTCGACCGGGATGAAAAATGAGTTTCAGGTCGTTTCGGGTCAAAACCATCATTTTCGATCAAAACCGAGTCCATCGGGTCAATATGGGTCCCACCATGTCGACCGGGATGAAAAATGAGTTTCGAGCCATTTCGGGTCAAAATCGTCATTTTGAGTCAAAACCGAGTCCACCGGGTCAATACGGGTCCTATCATGTCGACCGGGATGAAAAATGAGTTTCAAGCAGTTTCGGGTCAAAACTGTCTTTTTTGGTCAAAAAACCTGGTCCACCGAGTTGATACCTGTATAAAGATTTTTTTTGTAATTAAAATTGATTTTTAGCGGTTGAAAAGCTATTTATAATACTGATTTGAATTTTTAATTTTACCCCTATAAATAAATATTATTATTATATATAATAAAACAAAAAATAATACAATTTTATCATAGTAGGCGGAGGATTTCTGCCGATGGTAAGTAGTGCAGCTTTACATTGAAAATTTTGCACAATCCGTGATTCCTTGTACCCTGTCATTGGCTATAAATAGCCAATGAAACTAAGCCAACCAGGAGTAGGAAAAGAAGAAAAGAAAAGAAGAGAATTCTGAATCCGAGCACTTACTATTTGATACTGTTCACTTATTTTCTACTTTTTCTTCACGCGAGTAAGATATTGATTTTTTTTTAAAACAATTTGAAAAATACCAAAAATATCTTAACCGTTAGATCTAATAGTATTTAAATTTGGGTCATTGATTTTTTAGGATACAATAGACTTTACCACACCAGATTAAAACCCAAATCCATCTCAGCCTTTAAAATAATCTTCCATTTGATCCTGTTGCGCCACGTCATCAGGTATACCAAACACTCGGTACACCGCGACACACCAGATCATAGCTCAGCCCATCCAGACCGTCCGATCAACTTACAGATCAAGCCAATTACAGCCGCACGATCAGCTCATCCACGATCCAACGGTTTAGCAGGAGACAGCCGCTCGATCAGCTCATCCACGATCCAACCGTTTACAGCGTTCAGACGCACCGGTGCACCATACTCGCCTTCACACTATAGCAAATCTCAGAGTCTCTCTCTCCTCTCGCGGACGATTCTCTCTCTCCTCCGATCCTCCATTTCCGGCCGTTTTAAGTGGCCAAACCACCACAGAAAGGTGTATCGCCTCCTCTGAAGCAAAACCCCGATCGTTTTACTCGTTTTCACAGTCGAAAAAAGGCCGCGACAGAATCAGCCAACCGGAACTTCAAGTCGACGATTCTCCCTCATCAGCCATCAACGGCTGTTGAGACCACCACCATCAGAATCCTCGTCCTCAGATCTACCAGAATTAACCATCTTTTGGCGGAATCTCACCGGAAAATTTCACCGCCATCAACAGTAGCCGTGCGTGAGCCACACGCGCCGCCAGTGGCATTTTCAAAAATTGCAGAGAAATCCGAGGGTATTTCAGTCTTTTACCTATATAGTGGCACTTAGGTAATTTTTATGATTTTTTATGGTATTTTTGATATTTTTATATATAAATACTTGTAAATTTTTTCATGTAAAAAAAAACAAAAATAAACAAAAATAAATTTAAAATAAATAACGACGCGGGTCCAACACCCATTTTATCATGTCACTATTCATGGGTTCTGATTAGTACTTAAAAGTGCATTCTCATTAAGGATTTATGTCATCATATTACACCTAAAGTATCATTAAATTCCCTAACAAAAGCATGTTTTATATTAGCAAGTCTAAAAATATAATATACCTTTAATTCATGGTAAATGTTCATCCTAAATGCAGGTCTATCACATAAATAAAAGGATTGATTGATGAGTTTAAGGATTGAAATTGAAAGGATAAAAAGAAGGCCAAACTTAGCAAAGTGTTGCTGGTGCATTCCAAACTCGAACACCGTTCAGTAATTTGATCATATCTGAAGCTGTAGATATCAGATTTAGGTCCATTTTATATCGATGGAAAGGTAAGACATAGACCTACAACTTTCATATGAAGTCAAAGACTCAGTTCTGCCGTTTTCAAGCCCAAATCTTAGCAACAACGAAGACGTCGGAAGCTGTTTTTGCCGTTTTCAAGACCAAATCTTAGCAACAATGAAGACGTCGGAAGCTGTCCTGCAGCTCAAGCACTATTCGGTTTTTGGCTCATATCTTGAGTTCTAGAAGTCCAAATGAGCTCTGGTTTTTTTTGATGGAAGTCCAAATGAGCTCTGTTTTTTTTTATGGAAAGATGAGACAATTGCCCACAGCTTCCACAATTCAGTTGGCTATAATTCTGATGTGAGCAATGACGTTTTGGCCAGCCAACAATATCAAAAATCAGCCCACAATATCAAAAAAACAGCAGCCATTAATGTCAAAAACCAGCCACCAAATCAATGGATGCCCACCAATTCTTCAAGCAATCAATAGTTCTGAAACTTAGCCTATAAAATGAGGCATTGTCCATGTATTTAGTCATATTAATTTTCAGATCAAAGTTATCTTCTTGCTTTCTCTCTACATCTTTGTAATGTTCAAGTTTTCTTTTATGCTATAGTAATCTCTTGTTTATGCTCTTTCATTTCCTTTCCTATACTTAGTTAGCTTATATTATGTTTATGTTCTTATATTGTTTATTTGTGTTTTTCTCCTTCTTAATGTTTAGCTAAGTTAATTATGTCAAGGTGAAAAGGTTTCTCTAATGGTGTTAGAATAGGTATAATATAAACTCAACATGAGCTTTAAATGTTTATATCCAAGAAAGATTGTTATTAACATGTTTTATCTTTTTATCTTACTAATTCTTAATACCTTGCTTATTAAATGTTTAATTTAGATTTGTGTTGTATAATATTTGGTACATCAAATGCTTGATCTTTCGTTAATTTAGATTTGTGTTGTATAACATTTGCTACATCAAATGCTTGATCCGTCATAGTTTTCGGCCGACATCATTATTATGATAGGAACTTGATTTGTTGTTAACATAAACTAGCAACATGAATACTTGATGATATTTATAAGTATGGTATTACTTAGATAAGATAATTAATATGATCATGTTAGTAACGAGAAATCATCCGATTAGAACCTCCTTTGTGTGTGGTTTCTAGTTGAGTAATAAAAAGTGTTTATATTATATTTATTTGAAATACCATTAGTGAATCCTATAACCTTGACATATGTTTTGTTATTGTTTAATCCTTACATCAATATCACATCCCAAAACTTTCTTCAACTCCTTTTCTGTTATTATTCTCTTTAAATCTTTTTCTTTATTTGTAATTTATATAATTCACCTCCCTGTGGTTCGACCCCGGTCTTGCCGGGTTATTTTACTTTGACACTCCCGCACTTGGGATAAGACATCAACTCTTTGATCGTGTCAAGTTTTTGGCGCCGTTGCCGGGGAGGTAAGTTATTGTATAAATTAAATATTTTATTTTATTTTATTTTCACTTTTATTTGTTTTACTAATTGTTGTTTCTTTTTCTTTTTCTTTTTTCTTTTCTTTTCTTTTGTATTTGCATGAGAGTTTGGACACGTACATTAAGTGGTAGACTTTCTAGAAAATCATCATTTTCTTCAGAAAACATGGCCGAAGAAGATAATCAATCAATTCATAATGAGAATAATGAGAATAATGAGAATAATCGTGTTAGAACACTTAGAGATCATATGAATCCAACAAGAACAAATGCACCATCATGTATTGTTTTTCCTCCTGATGCATCTCATTTTAATTTTAAGCTAGGTATTATTCAACTTTTACCCACTTTTCATGGCTTAGAATTAGAAAATCCATACTTGCACTTAAGAGAATTTGAAGAAGTTTGTAACACTTATAATGACTTAAATTGTAGCATGAACACCATCAGATTAAAGCTTTTTCCTTTTTTGTTAAAAGATAAAGCTAAAACATGGCTATAAAATATTAGGTCAGGATCCATTCATGCTTGGGATGAAATGCAACAACAGTTTTTAAAGAAATTTTTCCCTTCTCATAGAACAAACTCTTTCAAAAGACAAATCACCACTTTTACTCAAAAACCATGAGAAACATTTTATAAATGTTGGGATAGATATAAAGACTTGCTTAATACCTGTCCTCATCATGGTTTTGAAACATGGAGATTGGTTTCACAATTTTATGAAGGGTTAACACCTAAAGATAGGCAAATGGTGGAATTGATGTGCAATGGAACTTTTGAAAATAAAGACCCTGATGAAGCAATGGAGTACCTAGACTTGCTAGCTGAAAATGCTCAAAATTGGGACACCAAAGGTACTTGTGAGGCACCAGGTAAAACTCAATCTCATACATCTAATAGAGGCATGTATAGCCTTAGGGAAGATCATGACCTCCAAGCCAAATTTGCATCTTTAGCTAGAAAAGTTGAGGCACTAATTAAAAAAGAGTGGTCAATTAAAATCTGTTCCAGAAATTGTGTGTCAAATTTGTGAAACCAATGAACACTCAACCAATGATTGTCCCACGTTGCCTTCTTTTAAGGAATGTCTCCATGAACAAGCCAATGCTTTAAATAGTTTCCAAAGACCAAGTCATAACCCGTACTCACAAACGTACAACCCTGGTTGGAGAAATCACCCAAATTTCAGTTGGAAGAGTGGTAACAATAATGCACAAACTTCACAGCCACCATTTCAAACACAACATAATTTTCAAAATTCTCATGGATATGCACCTCCTTATATTCCCCCTCCTAGAAGAAATCTTAAGGAAACATTACATGCATTCATTGAAAAGCAAGAGACAATCAACACTCAAAATGCTCAAACCATGGCTGATTTGAAAGATACTCTTGCAAAGTTCACATCTGCTCTTAGTTTTTAGGAGAAAGGTAAGTTTCCATCTCAACCCCAGCAAAATCCCAAGGGGCAATACAATTCAAGTACAAGCAATTCCGGAAGCCAACATCTGGATCAAGTCAAATCAGTCACTACTCTCCGTAGTGGTAAGGTTATTAAAAAACCCATTCTTGAACCTTGTGAGAAAGAAGGTGAGTTAGTCTCCAAGGGTAAGGAAATGGTTGAACCTGATCATTGCAAAGAAGAGACTGATTCCCCACCAGCACTTCCATTTCCTCATGCCATGACCAAACAAAGGAAAGTCAATCACAATTCTGAAATCTTTGAAACTTTCAAACAGGTAAGAATTAATATACCTTTGCTAGATGCTATTAAACAGGTACCATCTTATGCTAAATTTTTGAAAGATCTATGCACTGTAAAGAGAAAATTGAATGTGAAAAAGAAAGCCTTCTTAGCCGAACAAGTAAGTGCCATTCTTCAGAACAATAATGCTTTGAAATATAAAGACCCTGGTTGTCCTACAATTTCTTACTTTATTGGAGAACATAAAATTGACAGAGCTTTACTTGATCTTGGAGCTAGTGTGAATTTACTTCCATATTCAGTTTTTCAAAGTCTCAATCTAGGTGAGTTAAAACCTACTTTTGTTACTCTTTTACTTGCTGATAGCTCTATAAAAATGCCTAGAGGAATAGTTGAAGATGTGTTAGTACAAGTTGATAAATTCATCTTTCCTGTGGATTTTATTGTCTTGGATACACAACCTGTTGAAGCATGCAATTCAATTCCTGTTATTTTAGGACGTCCATTTCTTGCAACTTCTAATGCATTGATTAATTGTAGGAATGGAGTGATGAAGTTATCTTTTGGAAACATGACATTAAAAATGAATGTTTTTAACATTTGCAAGCAACCTGGAGATGATAATGATTTACAGGAAGTAGATTTTATTGAAAAAATAATTTACGATCAATTTGAAAATTCTTCCAATGAAATTGAGTTTAATGAATCTGAAGATTTGCAAATGGTTTGTTTTCAGGAAGAATCAAAGGCAAATATTTGGAGACCAAAAATTGAGGAATTGCCACCACGATCAATTGGGTCCATACCTTCAAGTGTTCAACCACCAAAACCCGATTTGAAGCCATTACCATGTAATCTCAAATACTCATTTTTGGGAGAAAATGAAACTTTTCCGGTAATAATTTCTTCCAAACTTAATGTTCATCAAGAAGGTAAGTTATTACAAACTCTTAAAATGCACAAAAATGCATTAGGATGGACCATAGCTGATATAAAAGGAATTAGTCCTTTGATTTGCACACACAAGATTTATTTGGAGGAAAATGCTAAACCCTCTAGAGAAATGCAACGAAGGCTTAATCCTAATATGAAAGAAGTAGTGAGGAATGAAGTCATTAAACTTCTAGATAATGGAATCATTTATCCTATTTCTGACAGCAAATGGGTAAGTCCTACCCAAGTTGTACCTAAAAAGTCTAGAGTTACTGTGATAACAAATGAGAAAAATGAGTTAATTCCAATGAGGACTATTACTGGTTGGCGTATGTGCATTGACTATAGGAAACTTAATTCAATGACTAGAAAAGATCACTTTCCTTTACCTTTCATGGATCAAATTCTAGAAAGAGTTGCAGGTCATGAATTTTATTGTTTCCTAGATGGTTATTCAGGTTACAACCAAATTGAAATTGCATTTGAAGATTAAGAGAAAACTACTTTCACATGTCTATTTGGTACATTTGCATATCGAAGGATGCCTTTTGGATTATGTAATGCACCAGCCACGTTTCAAAGATGCATGCTTAGCATATTCAGTGATATGGTTGAACGCTTTCTTGAGATATTTATGGATGATTTTTCTGTTTTTGGTGATTCATTTGATAATTGTTTAACTAATTTGGAAAAGGTTTTGAAGAGGTGTGAAGAGAAGAATCTTGTGTTGAATTGGGAAAAATGTCATTTTATGGTAACAAACGGCATTGTACTTGGTCACATTGTTTCATCAATAGGAATTGAGGTTGATAAATCTAAAATTGAGTTAATTGCCAACTTGCCAACACCAAAATCTGTTAAAAATGTTAGATCATTTTTAGGACATGCTGGTTTTTATAGAAGGTTTATCAAAGATTTTAGTATAATATCTAAGCCATTGTGTAACCTTCTAACAAAGGATAATGTTTTTGAATGGACTGAATATTGTGAAGAAGCCTTTGTTAAACTTAAAAACCTGCTTACATCTGCTCCTGTTATTCAACCTCCTAATTGGTCATTACCTTTTGAAATAATGTGTGATGCTAGTGATTATTCCGTGGGTGCTGTTTTAGGACAAAGAAAAGATAAGAAACCCTATGTGATTTACTATGCAAGTAAAACTTTAAATAGTGCTCAAATAAATTACACAACCACTGAAAAAGAATTATTTGCTGTAGTATTTGCATGTGAAAAATTCAGATCTTATCTTGTTGGCTCACCTGTTATTGTTTTTAGCGATCATGCAGCGTTGAAATATCTTCTTTCTAAGAAGGATTCTAAAGCTAGATTGGTGCGGTGGATTTTGTTACTTTAAGAATTCGATATCACAATCAAGGATAAGAAAGGCACCGAAAATGTTGTCGCGGATCATTTGTCAAGATTGACAACTGATTCGAAATCTGACATCACACCAATCGATGACTACTTTCCTGATGAATCTTTACTTTCTGTCACTACAATGCCTTGGTTTGCTAATATTGTTAATTTTCTTGTTTCAGGACATTTGCCAGCGCATTGGGGCACCCAAGACAAAAGAAAGTTCTTGAACGAAGTGAAGAACTTTTATTGGGATGACCCTTATCTATTCAAATATTGTCCTGATCAAATATTTCGAAGATGCATTCCCGATAATGAGGTAAGTAATGTCATTAAATTTTGTCATTCTGAGGCATGTGGGGGTCATTTTTCGTCAAAAAAGACAACTGCAAAAATCTTACAATGTGGATTTTATTGGCCCACCATGTTCAAGGACACGCATGCATTCTGCAAATCTTGTGAAAATTGTCAAAAGTTAGGATCTCTTTCAAAACGTCACATGATGCCTTTAAGTACTATTCTTGTCATTGAAATCTTTGACTGTTGGGGTATAGATTTTATGGGTCCATTTCCTCCATCATTTGGTTTTGTGTACATATTAGTCGCAGTAGACTATGTTTCAAAATGGATAGAAGCAATTCCAAGTCGTAACAATGATCATAAAACAGTCATTAAGTTTTTGAAAGAAAACATTTTAAGTCGATTTGGAATCCCTCGGGCCATGATAAGTGATGGTGGAACACATTTCTGGAACAAGCCATTTGAGTATTTAATGAAGAAATATGGAATCACACACAAAGTTTCCACCCCTTATCACCCCCAGACAAATGGACAAGTAGAACTTGCTAATAGGGAGATCAAACAAATCTTGGAAAAAACAGTGAACCCTAATCGAAAGGACTGGTCTTTAAGACTTAATGATGCACTTTGGGCTTATCGAACTGCTTTTAAAATATCATTAGGTATGTCACCTTATAGGTTGGTTTATGGAAAACCTTGTCATTTGCCTGTGGAACTTGAATACAAAGCTTATTGGGCTATTAAAGCTTTCAATTCAAACCTGGATGATGCGAGTCAGTTGCGTAAGTTACAAATAAATGAGCTTGAAGAAATAAGAAATGATGCATATGAGAATTCAAAAATTCATAAAGCAAGAATCAAAGACTTTCATGATAAAAGAATCTTGAGAAAAACATTTGATGTTGGTCAAAAAGTTTTGCTTTATAATTCTCGACTCCATTTATTTCCTGGAAAGCTAAGATCAAGATGGAGTGGTCCATTTGTTGTGAAACATGTATATCCTTATGGGGCCTTTGATATTGAGAATCCAAAGAATGGTAATGTTTTCAAGGTCAATGGACATCGTTTGAAAGCTTACTTTGATAATTTTCCTAGTGAAAATGAATCCATTGGTTTGAATGATCTTGTATATAAAGGTTGATTATTTTATTTTATTTTCATATTTTTGTTTCTTTTTTGTGTAACTTTTGTTTTGCTAGTCTTTCTCCAACCTCGGTCAAATGGCGGATAACGGTACTCCGTGACTCTTAAGTCGGTTCTTTCAGTTTCCCATGATAATTGATAACTCTGTATATATTTGTTCAATTCCTTGTTCCTTCTCTTTTCTTTACATCTCTTCTCCACTTCTCTTTAAAAACAAAACAAAACAAAAATGGACACCACTCTTGAAAAATTGAAAAAGTATTTTCCTGCTCTGCCTCAGAATGCGATTACAAAAATTTACCGTACTAGGTGTGAAAGATTGAGGTTGTTAATGAACCGTGGAATTCCTGAAGATATTCACTGGATAATTGAAGCAAAGATCCGATTATCAGGTGAGTCTTCCAACTCTTTTATTTCATACATGCCTGGGACAGGTAAAAGCACTTTTGCAAAGAAACGTCGTGCAAAACGACTAAAAGTCTATCACCGATGTGCCAGATGGACTTGTAATGCAAAATGTCATTCTTTAGGAATGGTATCTATAAATCGTGAAGATAAAATACAATTCATTAAGGATGGCCTGAGTAAGGAGTCATTAGATAATCTTCTATTAACTCTTGAGACGCATCCTAGTGGAGATGTGCATCGTGCAATTCATGATTTATGGCCTCATTTTCATAAAGAACATGATCGACTTAGTCTTGGGAATCTGACTAAAAAAGACCCTGTTTGCCAGTTTTTAAGAAAATTGGATGGGAAGCCTATCCCCGACCCATAGAGGGTGTTTAAGCCGTTCTTGGACGTAAAACCAAGGGAAAGCTGTGAGCCACAATCACAACTGCTTGTACATACATATTTGTTTTTATATATATATAATAATAATAATAAAATAATAATAATAAATAAATAAATAAAAAAAGAAAGAGAGAGAGAGTGAGACTTCAGCTAGCCTACATATAGGTGGTATGCTTTGTATTTTCAATTTCTCATCTATAAAATCTTCTCTATCTTTCCATCATTTCTACTCAACCCATTCATTCAGCATATATAGAAGTGTGTAGAAATGGCAAGCTCCTCTGTTTCTAAAATAAAAACTATTTGTGTTTTTGGTGGATCTAGTCCTGGGAAAGAAAAAGAGTTTTTAGAATCAGCAAATCATCTTGGTTGGATACTAGCTGAGAGAAAGATTCATTTAGTGTATGGGGGAGGCAGCCTTGGGTTAATGGGGGGTGTTTCAATAGCTACATATGTAGGAGGCAGTCAAGTTTTGGGGGTTGTCCCTAAAGCTTTAGCCGAAGGGGACATTATTGGAAAAACAATTGGAGAGGAATTACAGGTCTCCACAATGTCTGATAGAATGAATACAATGTTTAACCATGCTGATGCCTTCATTGCCTTACCAGGTGGTCTGGGTACATTGGAAGAGATCTTTCATATTTCCTCTTGGGCCCAACTGCACATTCACCATAAACCTATAGGTTTGTTAAATGTTAATGGTTTTTATAATAATTTGTTGTCTTTTCTTGATCAAGCTGTGGAACAGGAATTTCTAACATCTTCGGCACAACAAATCATAATCTTTGCTGCTACTGCTGAACAATTGATTAACCAACTACAATCTTTCATCCCTGTAATTGATCCCTCCATGAGTCAACTCAATTGGTCAAGCATGAAACGCCGTAAAAAGCTTAAATTGGATTTGAGCCTTAGTTTGTGAAAAATTGTGTCTTTTGGTTTTATTAATAGCATAATATTTGTGTTTTGTTGTTTCTTATATTTGTTTTAGTGTGTTTCAGGTTTGTCAATAATCGCTGTTTCAGGTGATATCTTCTACACTCTATCTTTTTGCTTAGAACATTGAGGACAATGTCTTGTTTTGGTTGGGGGGAGAGGGTAGTAGTTGATATTAAAAAAAAAAAAATTCTATTATTTAAACCATTTGCAAAACTATTGTTACTAGGATGGCAGAGTAATGGAGGAACTTTAGTGAGTCTTGAGACGCATCTTAGTAAACATTCTTAACAAGTTCTATTATAATACTTCTTGAAATATTCAGGTTTACAAACTCTTGGATTGCTATCTATAGATTCTGTTTATATGCCCATCTAACAAGTATTTTTAAACCTTCATTTTCACACACACACTCGAACATATGATTGTGGGTTGCATATTGGATTATTACATTATTTGTGTTCTTTTGTTAAAGGTAACAACTAAGGGAAAGGGATATAATATAATATGCAAAAAAAAACACAATAAAAAAGAAAATAAAAACAAAGTAGATAAGTTTGGTTTCGTAACCTCCTTGACTTAAGCAAATAAGCCCGAAGGGGTGTTTGAACACCTAGTACCCTAAAGTCAACTGACTTGGGAGTTATTGGCCTAGTGCTTGTTACATGGGTTGATGAGAAAGCTTAAGGGAATCAAACACTGCACTATCTACATATCAGTATTTGCAACCCGAGTTACTAAGCTCGTAGGGGTGTCTCAACACCTGATGCCCTAAGACTAACTGGTCTGGGAGTCATTAGCCGAAAGCTCGTTACATGGGTTCAGGATACATTGTGCTATAAATTCTTGCTTTCAAAAAAAAAAAAAAAAGAAGATAACAATCCCAACCCAAGGAAGTTAACCTTACACATTAAAACAAAAATTTTGTTTTCTTCCATGAAAAGCTCCATAGCTATGTTTTGATTTATTTAGCACCAAAATAAGGTTTACTAATATCTTGTTTAAGAGATATTAAGCAGATATATAAATTTAATGAGAGTTTGTTTATCTGGATAGATTAATAGAAGTTAAATGATGAATGCCTTGCTTTGTGGTATTTGCAAATTATTTTTCTATTTTAATGCTTTGATTACTAGGGACTAGTAATAAGCTGGTTGGGGGGTGTGATTAGTACTTAAAAGTGCATTCTCATTAAGGATTTATGTCATCATATTGCACCTAAAGTATCATTAAATTCCCTAACAAAAGCATGTTTTATATTAGCAAGTCTAAAAATATAATATACCTTTAATTCATGGTAAATGTTCATCCTAAATGCAGGTCTATCACATAAATAAAAGGATTGATTGATGAGTTTAAGGATTGAAATTGAAAGGATAAAAAGAAGGCCAAACTTAGCAAAGTGTTGCTGGTGCATTCCAAACTCGAACACCGTTCAGTAATTTGATCATATCTGGAGCTGTAGATATCAGATTTAGGTCCATTTTATATCGATGGAAAGGTAAGACATAGACCTACAACTTTCATATGAAGTCAAAGACTCAGTTCTGCCGTTTTCAAGCCCAAATCTTAGCAACAACGAAGACGTCGGAAGCTGTCCTGCAGCGTTCTGCCATTTTTAAGCCCAAATCTTAGCAACAACGAAGATGTCGGAAGCTGTCCTGCAGCTCAAGCACTATTCGGTTTTTGGCTCATATCTTGAGTTCTAGAAGTCCAAATGAGCTCTGTTTTTTTTTTTATGAAAAGCTGAGACACTTTCCCACAGCTTCCATAATTCAGTTGGCTATAATTCTGATGTGAGCAATGACGTTTTGGCCAGCCAACAATATCAAAAATCAGCCCACAATATCAAAAAAACAGCAGCCATTAATGTCAAAAACCAGCCACCAAATCAATGGATGCCCACCAATTCTTCAATAAATCAATAGTTCTGAAACTTAGCCTATAAAAGGAGGCATTGTCCATGTATTTAGTCATATTAATTTTCAGATCAAAGTTATCTTCTTGCTTTCTCTCTACATCTTTGTAATGTTCAAGTTTTCTTTCATGCTATAGTAATCTCTTGTTTATGCTCTTTCATTTCCTTTCCTATACTTAGTTAGCTTATATTATGTTTATGTTCTTATATTGCTTATTTATGTTTTTCTCCTTCTTAATGTTTAGCTAAGTTAATTATGTCAAGGTGAAAAGGTTTCTCTAATGGTGTTAGAATAGGTATAATATAAACTCAACATGAGCTTTAAATGTTTATATCCAAGAAAGATTGTTATTAACATGTTTTATCTTTTTATCTTACTAATTCTTAATACCTTGCTTATTAAATGTTTAATTTAGATTTGTGTTGTATAATATTTGGTACATCAAATGCTTGATCTTTCATAGTTTTCGGCCGAAATCGTTATTATGATAGAAACTTGATTTGTTGTTAACATAAACTAGTAACATGAATGCTTGATGATATTTATAAGTATGGTATTACTTATATAAGATAATTAATATGATCATGTTAGTAATTTATAATGAGCTAATAACGAGAAATCATCCGATTAGAACCTCCTTTGTGTGTGGTTTCTAGTTGAGTAATAAAAAGTGTTTATATTATATTTATTTGAAATACCATTAGTGAATCCTATAACCTTGACATATGTTTTGTTATTGTTTAATCCTTACATCAATATCACATCCCAAAACTTTCTTCAACTCCTTTTCTGTTATTATTCTCTTTAAATCTTTTTCTTTATTTGTAATTTATATAATTCACCTCCCTGTGGTTCGACCCCGGTCTTGCCGGGTTATTTTACTTTGACACTCCTGCACTTGGGATAAGACATCAACTCTTTGATCGTGTCAGGTTCAAAGCCCGATTCTCAAGAATGGATATACCCATTTCTCAACGATATCAAAATAATTTGTGTTTTATAAAATAAATATTATTTATCGACACGTAACTTTTAATTATAGAAAAGAATCGATGTCAAAAATTTAAATACCAAATATGGATTATGTCCATTATTATTTCTTTTGGTAAATCAGACACAACTCTCCTTTTTAGGGACAAACATCGATATTTTAGACAAAGTCTCCTTTTTAGGGACTGATGTCATTTTTAACGTGTCTTCTATTTTAGGGACCGATGTTAACCATCTTAAAATTTTTTGCAAATAAGCTCAAAATATAATAGCATTTAAATCAAATAAAAAACACACAAGTAAGGGTAACCTTTCTCTGAAAGGATGTTTTAAGGGTGGTGTCTACCTTCCCTTAATCATAACTAACCTGGTACCTGAATCTCTGGGACCAGTGTCTAATTTTGGATTTCTAGTTCCCTCAAATTACTAGATGACGACTCCAATAAAATCTTTATTTTCCCCAATCAAGGAAAAAAAACATTTATTCTTTTTGTTAAAACAAATAAAAAAGAGTGGAGCTGTTGCCCGACGTCGTATAGCGACAGTTCTCATAAACATTCTTTATGCTAGATGATCAATACTTATAAGTGCATTTTTATCAAGATTTTATATCATCATTTTGCACTTGAAGTATCAATAACTCCTTAACTAGATCATGTTTTATAATAACAAGTATGATAATATAAAATAGCTTTAATTTATGATAAATGCTCATTTTAAATGCACACAATTCAAAGGGTTGATTGATGTAATTAACTATTGAAAGTGAAAGGATAAAGAAAAAGGCTAAGTTTAGAAAAGAGATGTTGATTCAATTTAAACTGGAACACTGTTCAGTTATTGGATGATATTTAGAGCTATAGATCTTGGATTTTAGTTTGGTTTATATGGCTAGAAAGCTAAGACATCGGCCTAAAACATTCATGAAACTCCAAGACTTAATTTTGCAATTTGGAAGTCCAAATCTTAGTATCAAAAGAGAAGTCTAAATTTGTCCTACAGCTTAGAAACTGTTTAATGTTCAGCCCTATCTCGAGTTCTAGAAGTCCAAATAACCTCATTCTTGTTTTGTTGGAAAGCTGAAACAATTCTCTAGAACTTTTATGAAGACTATCAATTCAAATTCTTATCTTAGCAATGATGTTTCTATAGACAAGAAGATAAAGATTGTTACCAACTCAAGAGGTGGCTACCCACTCAATAATTAGTCATCAAATTAATAGTTTCAAAATTTGGCCTATAAAAGGTGGTATTTGTCATGTATTTAGGCATCTTGGTTTTCATATCAAGATCATGTTCTTGCTCTCTTTCTTTATAATTTTGTAATGTTTATGTTTTGTTTATATTGATCTATTGTTTATGCTTTTCATTTCCTTTTCTTTACTTAGTTAACTTATATCTTATTTATGTTCTTATCTTGTTTATTTATATTTCTCTCTTTTATTATGTTTAGTTAAGTTTATGATGTCAAGGTGAAAAGGTTACACTAATGGTGTAATAATAAGTATAGTATGAACTTAACATGGACCTTAATGTTTAATACTAACATGTTTTGGATTTGTTATTTTATTCACTCTTAATATTTTGCTTGTTAAATGGTTAATCTAGATTTATGTTGTATAACCTTTAGTACAACAAATACTCGGCAACAAATATCTCTACAGCTCACGCTCTACACGAAACATCGACTGAAGGTCAAATCTACCAATTACTGCCAATTTACTCTGTTTTACATCTTTCATCTAAAATTACATTCAAAACATAAAACAAAGAATATCAAGATATTTTATATATAAAACATAAGCAAAGCACTAGTTAAATGTGGGTGAAACTATAAAATAATATGGTTGCATCAAGACCCAAAATATTTAGATTCAAAGACTATCGGGTTCTACAACTATGCTTTTTATCCTAGATGATCCCTTATATTAAAAATATTATAGGCATGATAAACCATCATGCCTTTTCATTTAGAACAATTACATGATCCATTCATGTCCAAGGTAATGATCTCCCTATATCCATGGATATTCAAAATTTCTCCTAAGGAGTCCATAATATGTCCTTTCTCATTAGTGATGTGTATAGAATATTTCTCCCTCATTAATGAAATGTACAGGATTTCGGCATATCATTAATGCCATAAAAATAAAAGGACTTTCTATTATTTCTCTCCCTTGGAAACGATAAAGTTCAGATGATATGAATACCCCATAAACCATTTACGTAAGAGGTTAAGAACTTTCATCACTTAAAAAAAACTTACATATGTTTCTGAGCATTAACCATCTTAAAACTTAAGAACAAACAGCTTTGTTCCTTAAATTTAAGGTTCTTTTAAATCATTACTTGCTTTTCTCATAAAGATACTCGCTTTATTATAAAAGGGTCTTTAAGTCCCCTCGATTGAGACTATTTTTGTAGGTACTTAAGCTTTTACCATTAGTTTGGTGTTCCCTGAACTAACGAGAAAGCTAATTATTTGGATATGAAAGTGCCAAGTATTTGTTGTGCCAAGGGTTATGACAACATAAATCTAGATTAACCATTTAACAAGCAAAGTATTAAGAGTGAATAAAATAACAAATACAAAACATGTTAGTATCAAACATTAAAGTCCATGTTCAGTTTATATTATACTTATTCTTACACCAATAGTATACCTTTTTCACCTTGACATGATAAACTTAGCTAAACATAATGAAGAAGGGAAATATAAATAAACAAGATAAAAACATAAATAAGATATAAGTAAAGAAAAGAAAATGAAAAGCATAAACAAAAGATTAATATAAGCAAAACTTAAGCATTACAACAAGAAAGAGAGCAAAAACATGATCTTGAACTTAAAAACAAAATGCCTAAATGCATGCAAATGCCTCCTTTTATAGGCCAAAATTTGGAATTATTGATTTGTTGACTAATTGTTGAGTAGGTGGTCACATCTTGACTTTGTGATAATCTTTATCTTCTTGACTTTGTGGCAATCCTTATATTCGAATAATGCTAATACTTATAAATATTGTCAAATATTCATGATTATAACTTATGTTAGCAAGAAATCAAGTTCCTTTCATAGCACAAGTGTCGGTTACACCATATAGTTAAGCTACAAAAATGTCAAGTATTTGTTGTACCAAGTGCAAAATGATGATATAAAACCTTGATAAAAATGCTAATACTTGTAAATATTGTCAAATATTTATGATTATAACTTCTTTGTTATTGCTATAATTTGGATTTCAAAATGGCCTTCTTAAATCTTGGATTCTCATGAAAGTTGTAAGCCTATGTCTTACCTTTTCATCCATATAAAATAGACCAAAATTCGAGATCTACAGCTCCAGATATGACCTAATTACCGAACAGTGTTCTGGCTTGGACTACACCAGCATCTCTTTTCTAAGTTTGGTCATTTCTTTATCCTTTCAATTTCAGTACTTAAACTTATCAATCAATCCTTTCATTTATGTGATAGGTTTGCATTTAAGATGAATATTTACCACAAATGAAAGGTATCTTATATTATGAGATATGTTATTATAAATCATGCATTAGTTAAGGAGTTATTAATACTTCAAATGCAAAATGATGATATAAAACCTTGATAAAAATACACTTTTAAGTATTAATTATCCTGACATTAATCTTATAATCTAAAAGTCCTCTTGAACTTTTTCTTTTTCTTCTTCTTCTTATTACTACTACTACCACTACTACTACTACTACTATTGTTGTTGTTGTTATTATTGTTGTTGTTGTTGTTGTTGTTATTTATAATTTATACAATTAATCTCCTTGTGGTTTGACCTTGATCTTGCCGGGTTATTTATTACTTTGACACTCCTACACTTGGAAGAAGACATCAATCTTTTGGTCGTGTCACTAAGCTTTACCCTTTCTTTATTTTCTAAATTTTAGCGATTGAACTCATCAATCAATCCTTTGATTTATGTGATAGGCCTACATTTAAGATGAACATTTACTATAAATTAATGATATCTTATAGTATCAGACTTGTTATTATAAAACATGCTTTTGTTAAGGAGTTATTGATACTTCAAGTGCAAAATACTGATATAAAATCTTGATAAAAATACATCTTTAAGTACTAATAAACAATTTTTATATTTACCGATAGAATTTTCTATCGGTATTTGCACTATCATTCCATTGGTAGTTAATTTACCAATGAAATCACCGATGAAAATGCTCTATTGGTAAATCTATTGTTAGTAATTTTTTATCTATTGGTAATAAAAAAAATATTATTATTTATGGATTGACTTACAGAAAAAGCGAGCAAAAAAAATTATCCACTTCATTTCGTTGGTATTTCCCTCGATAAAATATTGTCTGTAATTCCATCAGTAATTATTTAAAAATATTTTAAAAAATATTTTTTACAAAACTATAAAATAATTAAATTAGTATAAATCAACACTCTATAATACTCAAAATACTTGGAAAACAAATAAGAAAAAAATCAACTCAAACAAATTTGCATAAAATAAATTCAATTAAAAAAATTCATATGGAAAAAATTCAAAAATCCTGTAAATAAATCAACTAAAAATTGATCTCATAAAAAAAAAATCCTGTAACAACATTCATACAGTTATTAAAAACAAAAACAATTAAAAATAAAGTAAAAAATAAATATATATAAAAAAAACAAGAAAAAAGAAATCTTATGTTAATGTAGTTGCAGTTTAAGCTAAAAGGAGGAAATTTTTTTTTCTTAAAGTATACTAATTAAAAAGAAACTAAGAAGAAAGGAGAAGAAGACATATCTGGGCATGGAGGAGAAAAGAAGGAGTTTAGGAGAGAAGAGAAGAAAAAAAAATGGATATTGATGTTTTTTATATATAGGGAAAAAGAAGAAGAAGAAGAAAACAGATGGGTCTGTTGTGAAATTAGGGATTCTAGGATTTTTATTGGGGCGTTTTACCTATGGTTTAACTGATGGATAATTAGATATTAATATTTTTAATCATTCTATTGGTGATTAAGTCTATAATATTTAATTTAATAAAAAAATTTCAGAAACCGCCAAATATTACCGATGACTTTTCAATCCGTCGATAATTCCGTCTGTAATATTTAATTTTAATTTTAATTTTTAATTTAATCTAAATTTTTTAGAAAACCACCAAATAACAGCAACGACTTTTCAATCCGTCAATGATTTTGTCTATAAACAATAATTAACAGAGTAATTGGAAAGTGAATAGTTCAAGAGCTCTTTGAAAAATACCAATGGAAATTGCAGTATATGATTGGTAAAATCATCCCAACATTTTTTTTTTTGCTTTGTTTTATTTATTTTATTTCCCACTATAATTCCCTTAGTATATACCAAGAAAATATTGCCATTGATAAATTTCTAATAGAAATATTCCTTTGGTATTTCCATTTGTATTTATCAATTTTCCGGTAGTGGTTGTTGCTTCTTTTTTAGGAAAATAGTTATTAAAGTATTTAAATATAAACTATCTAGTTAAGAGAGGACTATTTTGTAAAATAGAGATTAGAGTTTCTTAGGATATAAAAAGAATGAGATAAGAGAAAAGGGCAGCCTGCCAAGAAGAGAAAAATGCCCCCTTCCTCTAAAAAATTCAAAATCATGCATTCCTTCTTCTTTTTGATTAATTATTCAACAAATATGCAAGACTAAACTTTTTTTCTTAGTTGCAAGGATACGAAAACCTTCGGATTTCAAGAATTGTGAAATTTATTTTACTTTTTATATTCAATATATATGATGAATATGTTTATTTTTCTATGCTTATTTTTTCTATGATTATTTAATATTAAAATTAGAGTTATGGTATATGAACTTGTGAAACAACTAAGTTTAATAATTGTAGCGGATCTACACTATTAATCTTAGGAAGAACATTCAATCAAATCAAACATAAACTGTGGACAGTTATGTTTTCTTAGTCAATCAACTTATTTAGTTCTTAAGGCTACCATTGAATTAAATTACTAGTTCAAAAATTGTGGTTTTTTGATGGTTAGGGTTATTTATACGGCTTATCCATTAACTAATCAATGTTAAAAAGAGATAAATATTCAGAATATAAATTGATGTTTTGTTTTCATGACCAGTTATGATTTCTGCAGGTGGATGTTTACTTGTGATCAAGGTTTGTTCTCTTGATAATTTTCTGATTTTCTTTTATTTCACTTAATAGTTTTCTTTTTTTTTTTTTAGCCTAGATAACGTTCGAACCCCTCTCAAATTGCATATCATTTAGCATAAAAATCTAATTTGAACCTTCCTTGTGGGATCGATCCCTTGCTTTATACTATCTTGTGTGTTGTATTTTAAGTTAGGGTAATTAATTTATGCGACCGTAACATTGCAATAGGTCTGACATGTTTTTCTAAACCTATATTTACTTAAGGTTTGGTTGATTTCCAAACTCAAGTATTTTGGATTAGACATGTTTGCTAGACCTCATGTTGCTTTGAGTTTGACTGATTGTCAAACTCAAGTGTCATGGGTCTAGTGCATTCACCAAACCCATATAGCTTTGGGTTTGGTTGATTGTCAAACCCAAATATTTTGGGTTTAATATAGTCGTCAAATCTCATACTACTTTAAGTTTGGACTCAAATATTTTGGGTTTGGCATATTCATTAGGTCCATATTATTTTGGATTTGGTTGATTGTCAAATCAAAAATTTTGGGTGTGGAATATTTACCAAACTCATATTACCTTGGATTTATCATGTTTTTCAAGCCCATATCATCTTGGATTTCACTATCAATTAAATTCAAATATTTTAAATTGAGTATATTTATCAAACCTGTTTCATTTTAAAACCTTAAATTAAAAAATTAGGTTAAAATTGTTGACTCATCAATCTTTAATTCTGAAACGTATATTCATTTAGACCCATGTTGTGGATTGAGATGGTGTCAGAAATGTGGTGAGCATGCTATTTCGTTTTTTCTTTCATCAATCGCTCAGTTAATAATTCTGCTTCACTTTGGATGTCTCCCATCACGTATCTGCACTGAAAAGGAGAGGTTTACACATGACAGCATTGTATCAAGTCTAGCTTATGTTTGATTAAGAATCCAGAGGATGATGTAGTGATGATATTGGGAAACATAAAGATTATTGTAATAAATGGAGAACTTGAAGAACATAAAGAGAAGGGATAGGGAAACTTTGTGGATAACAAAGCTAATAAAAAAAATTTCATATTGTCTTGTAAACACAATTGATGCCAGTTGGATCGTTATTCTCTTCTGCAGTCAGTATCACTACAATGGCCGTTAATATAAATAAATCTACCCTAGATGCTGAAGCTGAATTCTATTGATTCTGTTATTATAAAGCCAGATGTGTGTGTCCATGGCCTGCAAACTTTACTGATTTAGCAACCAGGACACAAATATCTTCCCTACCGAAATATTTTTTGCACGCTATTTGAAGTTCTTGCCCTCGTATGTCAGGCCAAATTGCCAGTTTTTAGGGGTAACATGCCATGAAGTCGAGTATCTCTCATCGCTTGCTCTAACACGGAAGGATAGCGACTCTCCAAGCAAAATAGCACTAGTTTTCCAAGTTGACCCCCAATGTCGTTCCATTTGCGTCCACTTGAGCTTGTCATCACCCTTCACTTGAACACGAACAACATCTCCAGCTCCCCCTACATTCCACACAATGACCTGATAGAACCAACGATTGCCCAATATAGTGAATCTAATACCTCCTTGCTTTTTGCATGGAAGCCTGCAGAGAAAATGAACCCTTTTAATTAAGAAACTCAACCCAAGCATCCTAGTTGGCCAGCTAAATGTTATAATTTTGCTAAATGGGAAAAGATTGAAAAGTCATGTGACCTGCGATATTGGATTGGAATAATGCCGGCCTTGTACCCAGCAAGCCGACTAAATACAGGCTTGGCAATATCGAAATGCTCACGTGGCACATTGCACCAGCCTCCATTGTCATTTGGGAGAGATGGATTTGGTGGGCAATGATCAGTTGCCGTGACAAAGAGAGATGGCTGCCCTAGCCTGCACCATTGAGGGCTATCAGCGCACTTGATTTCGAAACAAGCACCACAAGCCTGTCCATTTCTGAACAAAACACTGCTCAGTGCAACTGTATTCATGCCATAGCCTTCGCCTGCAACATCTTTGTAATTGCATGCTCCCCCTGAACAAAAATGTTTTTTTATAAGTTAGTCCAGGAACAATGAAAATAATCTAGTTGTAGTTACAATTAATGTCGTCAGAAGCTTGAGGACATGATTTTTTTTTTTCCTACAATCCAATTTTTTATGAAAATATAGAAAAATGCTCTCATACTGCTCTTGGCAGGCAGCCTCACAGTATTGAATGAAATTTTAGCTAAAGAAAAGTCCATTTCTTTTCTTTTTTTCATATTGGAAGTTGGATTTGGTCGTTTTGTAAGGTGAGCAAGATCATCGATCACTTGTAAAGTCGGGTAAAAATATAGGAAAAAGGGAAAAGAAGGCATCAATACCAAATGTTCCTGAGCCGCCTTCATAGAAAGTTGCATGAGCTTTCTTCCATGGGCCTGGCCGGAACTTTGGTTTATGGCGTTTGGGAAGTTCAATGTGGTTGGCTTGTCGTCCAATTGCATGGTGAATGGCTTGCTTCCCTAAGAGGGAAGGTTTAGATTTTGCCTGGCAATCAGGCAATGCAATGGCTAAAAGCAGCAACGTTGCTAAGATAGATTTCAATGGCGATGCCATTATATATGCTGGCGAAAACAAAGTACTAAAAAACAAGTTGGTACAACCTTTGACATATAATTTCTATCTCTCGATATGTTAAAAATGTTATGCTAGATCCCTTATGGGGCAACAAGGTATATAAAGAGCAAGATTTTGCAAGTTTGTTGTGCCTAAATATATGGGTTAATTAGGAAATATTAGAGAGTATCTAAGTGAATGATGAGGCCGCTAGGAGAGCCACGACATTGGCTCTTTGCCTTCCGGGTTTTAGAAGCATGAAATGTTTTTGTAACATTCCTGCTTTCATGCTTGGCCATTGTTGGGCGCTCTCTCTCTCAGCCTGATTCAGCCCACGTTTAGAGAGCAGTACCGCAGAAAAAAGTGGGGTAACGACCAGCAAACCGATTCTCTTTTTTCCTCTATTAATAGCAACCACAATGTAAAACAGAAAAATTAATTGGTGTACTCTATAACCTGATGATCTTCCGCTTACTTTCAACTCCCTTTGTGCTCCCAAGCTTTCTTATATATTTTCAGATGTCGATATTTATAATACATGCCAGCAATCAAAACAAACGTGAAGAAAATATATACACACGCCAATGTAATCAAATTTAAACTCCATACGAAATTATTCAAACGTAAATACCAACAGGTTTAAACAATATTTTTTTTCTAACTAATTTAAAATAATAACAAAAACGTGTTAAATAATGATCTCTCATGTGTGTGTAAAGAATAATTAAGTCTCCAAATGGCATAGCGTGATGGTAAAAAATTTAAGATTTGTATAGCAAATTTTAAATTCAATTTAGGACATGTAGTTTTTATAAGAATTTAGAATAGTTAGAATTTTACTCGTTTATTTATACCTATATAAAGTATGTTTTTTAGAAAATAAGATTTACTCAAATTTAAAAACTAAAAAATAATTAAAATGTGCATGCTATAAATACATGAATGACATTCCCCGAAGAGGAAAAGATATATAATCAGCAAAACTAATAAGCAAATGTTTGGGGAATGCTTTCTCCTATAAAAAAAAATAAAAATTGCTTGCTAATGAATGTCTATGAAAGTTTGGGGAGCATTGAGCATCGGTAAAAACAGTATAGAAACTCAATTTCAATTGTCTTCGTTATTAACGTCCCATTAAAGTTTGTGCCGAATCTACCTTTTTTTCCCACCACTCCGCAAGGAATGACGTGCTGAGTAACGGTGTATCAATCGCTGCTTGTACGCTTTCTTGTTGTTCTGAGTCAGAAGAGGTCATTCTCTGCCCGGAAAGAAGAGGTCACACACACCATGAGAACTTCGATTCATGCGCGGAAGTATATAAATTTTAGCAAATGTCCAACAACTCTTTTCTTTTACTGTACAGTGCAGCTTGGATGGTCCAGAGCATTACTGTGTTGTTCTGGGTCACCCCGCATAAGCGGACACACGCATATATATTAAAATAAAAATAATAAAGGGAATGAGGAAAACAATAAAAATAAAAATGAGGGAATCACAGTTGAATGTTAGGTAAAACGGCAGCCCTAAGATTTTTTATAATTTCTTCTTTTTTTATCCTTTTAGTTTAACAATTACATGTTTTAATTAGTTCGAAACTTTATTTTGAATAAATTTTCATTTATGAGTTTGTAAGAAAGAAGAGAGAGAGAATAGTGGGCAAAAAAATTGAGGAAAGAAAAAGAGGTGATTTAGTTAGTCTTTATTGAAAAAAATAGTCAAATTTAATATGAAAATGTTTATCTTGATGATGAAAAGAGTGTTATTAAAATATTTTTATCCTTCAATATAGTTGAAAAAAATAATCAAGGTTGAAAGCAATATTTTTTTTAATTTAATTTGATTTTTTAAGTTAAGGAATTGGTTTAATAGGGTAATATGAGGGTTGTTTTTAGGTATTTTAAGTGAAACTCTTGCCCATAGTTTTGGCCACCTCTTCGATGTTGAAAACTTGACATACAGGCAACACAACTACTTTTGTCTTTGTCGAGGATGCTTCATCTAAAAAAGATTTAAAAAAAATATTATTTGTTCAATTTGATGACAACGTAACTTTTGTCTTTGTCGAGGATGCTTTAAAAATTAAAAAAATATTATTTGTTCAATTTGATGACAACGTAACTTTTGTATTTGTCGAGGATGCTTTAAAAAATATTATTTTTCCAATTGAAAAAGAATAATAAAAAAAAAAAGAGTTTAGGCATACACACTTAGGTTTTTTTAATGATTTTCCAACAATTTCAATTAAATTTTTTAAGAATTAGTCAAGTTAAAATATATTAAATTATTAAATTAATTAAGAATATATTTTAGATTTTATTTTATTAAATATTTAAATTTTAGTTTATTTTCAAATAAGATTATAGAAATCTTTTTTTAATATTAGCAAGCATTTTTTTTAGAAGCCCATCATAACCATTCTTTTAATTATGTTTGATTTTTTATTTTGATTATATTTTTTTATTATATAATTAAATAAAAAATAATTTTATAAAAATAAAGTTATATTATCGTCTTTGTATTTTCTAAAAACAATGGTTTTTTAAGAAATTAAAGAGCTCCCTACAACTCATGATCAACAATCTTCATATACATCTGTTTCTCAACTCCACAACTTAGTTTGTGGTTAGCGTTAAGAATTTTTTTAGCATTTATTGTCTCATGTTATCCTTCATGGATTGTGTTTCATGAAAAAAAAAAAAAAAAGCCCTCCTTGCAAGAAACGGAATGCACTCTCGTGTTTTGGCTCCACTAATCTATTCTATTAAATATATGCATTTATTTTATTAAATGTTAGTAATGTTTGGATAATCTTTTCAATGTTAAATGCAGCTTGTGGTCAAAAATCAATTTTCAAAAAAATAAAAAGAAAAATCAACTTAATATTTTTTTAAAAAGAAAATAAAATATTTTTTTACATTAATTAGAGTTAAACCGGATTAGTTTGCCCAAATTATAATTTAAATCATGGAGTTGACTAGTTTTAATAACTTAACTTTTTAGAATTTAATTTTTATTTAATCATAAAATATTAAAAATTGAAATTCACATGAAACATAACAAACAAAACCATGAAGTAGAAATGTATTTTTTTCAAAACATGTCTAATTCATGCAATTTGTTTTGTTTCTACAATAAAATGGTTTTTTCTATAGTATCATATTTCATTGATAAAATCAAGCAAAATGTAATGATTTGAACGAAAAAGAAAAATGCATATATTTCTAGTAAAAAAAACTAATTTTCTTAATTAGTTAATTGTTTTAAGCAAAAATTAATTATGATCAAGAAAACATGTATCAATTAAAACTTGCTTTAACAAAATCATTTTTTTTATTTGTATCACTACCAGAAATTCGCTAAATAGTAATGAATTTACCGACGGAATATTTTTGTCGATAATTTGAGGTTGAAATTACCGACAGTTATATTCCGTCCATAATTCAGTCGGTAACTATCGACGAAAAATTTCTGTTAGTAGTTAGTGATTGAATTATGGATGGAAACGTTTCCATCGTAAAAAAAAAAAAAAA
>NW_011500520.1:47966-63899 GCF_000495115.2 Populus euphratica
AAAAAAAAAAAAAAGGGTCGCTGACATGGAGGTTTTGACAGGTTATTTTTTCAGACGGAATCACTGACGGATTCAAAAAGACAGCCCATACAACGACCGCCATTTATATTACCGACGAATTTGAAATGGCAGACCTGTACGGTGACGTGTCGATTGTTCTGTCAAAATCATCGATGGAAAATCCATCGGTGAAACTGTCGGGAGAAGTTAATATATGTACACCTTGCCGACCCTCTCCTCCCCTATTTCTCCTTCTTCTTCCTAATCCCAACTCTCCCCATCTGCAAACAACCAGCCTTCCATCCCCCCCAAACAAAAATCTCCCTCATATCAGCACAACAAGTTATATTTCTTGAAGTTTTGTGGTCACAGCATCCGTGTTCTGATTTACCGACGGATTTTATCAATTTTTATAAGAATTCTTTCTTTTTAAATCTTAACATTTAATTAAATGTTAATTTTATCATTTTTTAGTATATGTATTTTGTTAGTAAATGTACATGTTTTATTGTTATTTCTCAAACAAACTTGTAGTATATGAATGTATAATTCTATAACTATTATGGTTTGTTTTAGATTTTGTAAGATTGTATTTGTTTGTAAATTGTTAAAACTTTATGGAACTACCGAAGTACATGTGCTGTTTTGAAATAATTAATAGCTTACTTATTGGATCTGTTTAAAGTTTTGTCAATGGTATTGTGGAGTGGTAATTTCTGTAAATTTATATATTTTAATTTGTATGGACGTTGATAAATGATAATGAATATTTAATATTTATGAGAAGTTATGATTGGTTTGTTGGATAATCTCGAGGTAAAGTAATATTTTTGCAAGTTTATTTACCTAACTTAATTATACATTATGTCATCATAATTTTATAGAGGTTCGATATATATCATGGATGTATCGAGATTCACCCCAAGGATTGCGGAGGATGGATTATTGTAACGGGGTTCAGGATTTTATTAATTTCACAACATCTATTCCTAGAAATTTTACTAGAGGCGGTATTAGGTGTCCATGCAGGAAGTGTCAAAATAAAAAGTATCTGTATCCAGATGTTGTAATGATGCATCTTCTACAGAAAGGGTTTATGGAGAATTACCAGTATTGGCATGCACATGGAGAAGTATATGTTAGTGAGAGGAGAATGGGCGAAATGATGGTTGGGTCTACTTCTAGTGCTAGCAACGAGAATGACAACACTAATCCTTACAGAAACATGGTTATGGATGTAATGAGAATGAATCAAGGTAATGTCAGTCAATGTCCAATCGTAGAAGAAGAACCTAATGTAGATGCAGCTAGGTTTTTTGATTTGTTGAAAGATTCTAATGAACCATTATGGGATGGCAGCACGATCCACAGTAAATTATCGGCCGTAGCACAGGTGTTCACCATCAAGTCAGAGCACAGGTTGAGTAAGGCCGGGTATGACAAGATTATTGAATGGGCAAGAAGCATTTTACCTAAAGAGAACAGGCTGAAAGAGAACTTTTATGCTGCGAAGTCCATGATAAAACCCCTTGGTTTAGGATACCAGAAAATTGACATGTGCCCTAACTTCTGCATGTTATACTACCTTGAAAATGTTGAGATGACTGAGTGCATGACATGCGGACATTCCCATTACAAACCTAGAACTGGCAGGGGAAAGACTCTAGTGGCATATAAAAAACTTAGATACTTCCCGATCACACCTAGACTGCAGAGGTTATTCATGTCACCAAGGACTGCTGAGCACATGACATGGCATCAAGCACACCATGCAGTTGATAGAGTGATGGTTCATCCTTTTGACGGCGAAGCGTGGAAATGCTTTAACAGTATTCATCTTCACTTTTCAGCCAAATCAAGGAATGTGCGTCTTGGGTTGTGTACAGACAGATTCAACCCATTTAGGTCGGTCATACTCACAGTTTATAACTTGCCACCGAGAATGTGTATGAGGCCGGAGTTCATGTTTTTATCTACTATCATACTCGGTCCAAGCAGCCCGGGATGGAATATAGATGTTTGTCTTCAACCGTTGATTGATGAGTTGGCGCAGTTGTGGTCCTCTAGAGCTCTAACTTATGATATATCGAGGAAACAAAATTTCCTTATGAGGGCAGCTTTGATGTGGACTATCAATGATTTTTCAGCTTATGGAATGCTTTCTGGTTGGAGCACGCATGGGAAACTCGCATGTCTATACTACATGGAAAACAACAAGGCATTCACGCTAGCAAATGGAGGCAAAGCTTCTTTTTTTAACTGTCACCGTCGCTTCTTGCCACTTAATCATAGGTACAAAAAGAACAGAAAAGATTTCTTTATTGGCAGAGTTAAAAAAGATGTTGCATCCCCGCGTCTTTTTGGTGAAGAATTGCATGATGTTGTCTCAGAGTACAGTGACATTGTGTTTGGCCTTCAATCAAGTAAGCAAAACTTTCTTGGTTTTGGTTTGACCCATAATTGGATAAAGCGAAGTATATTTTGGGAGCTTTCTTATTGGAAGACCAATCTGCTCTGGCATAACCTTGACATCTTGCACATCGAAAAGAACGTGTTTGAGAACATCTTCAACACCATCATAGATGTGAAGGGGAAGACAAAGGACAACATCAAGGCTAGATTGGATATAGCTTTATACTGTAACTGTAAAAATATAGAGTTGGTTTATGATGAGTCACGGGTCGCAAAACCAAGAAGAAGCTTCGTGTTAGAGAAAAACACACAACTACTAGTCTACAAATAGCTTAAAAGTCTGCGTTTTCCGGATGGACATGCATCGAACATATCACGGCTGGTTAATGTAGAGGACTGCAGATTATATGGAATGAAGAGTCATGACTGCCATGTGTTTATGCAAACACTCAACCCATTAGCTTTTTGTGATTTGTTGCCAAATGGAATATGGGATGCACTCACGGAGACTAGTCATTTCTTCAGAGATATATGCTCTAGCAAGTTGAATGTTGATCACATTGAGAGGCTTCAAATGAATATCGTCGAAACACTATGCAAACTTGAGATGATATTCCCTCCATTATTTTTTTACTCAATGGAGCATCTCCCTATACATCTACCGTTCGAGGCAAAAGCTGGAGGGCCGGTCCAATATAGATGGATGTACCCATTCGAATGGTTAGATATTACAGTTGCAATGTAATTCATATATAAAATTATTTTATATGTTTTTCTTAATTGAAAATACTTGATTAATATTTCAATGCAGGTACTTGTTTAATCTCAAGAAAAAGGTTAAGAACAAGGCGCATGTTGAGTCTTCGATATGTAAGGCCTATATTGTTGAGGAGATCTCAACATTTATCTCGTACTATTTCGAACCTCATCTGAGAATGAGAATCAATCGTGTTCCTCGGCATGATGATGGTGGTGAAGTGCCTTCCAGTGGGAACTTGTCAATATTCTCCAATACTGGACGACTCATACCTAAAAATGTCGTAAGAGGAAGATATTTATCGGAAATAATTGCATTTAAGGGAATTTAAGGAGGTTTATAACACCTATAATAACTCAAATTATACTATCAACACCATTAGATTAAATCTTTTTTTCTTTTTCTTTAAAAGATAAAGCTAAAACATGGCTATAAAATTTGAGACCAGGATCCATTCATGCTTGGGATGAAATGCAACAACAGTTTTTAAAGAAGTTTTTTCCTTATCATAGAACAAACTCTTTCAAAAGATAAATCTCTATTTTCACTCAAAAACCAGAAGTAGCTTTTTTCCAATGTTGAGATAGGTATCAAAACTTGCTTAATACTGGCCCTCATCATGATTTTGAAATATGGAGATTAGTTTTACATTTTTATGAAGGGTTAACACTTAAAGATAGGCGAATGGTGGAATTAATATGCAATAGAACTTTTAAAAATAAAGACCTTGATGAAGCAATGAAGTACTTAGACTTATTAGCTGAAAATGCTCAAAACTAGGACACCGCATGTACTTATGAGGCACCGGGTAAAACTCAACCTCATACATCTAGTGGAGGTATAAATAACCTTAGAGAAGATCATGACCTTCAAGCCAAGTTTGTATCTTTAGCTAGAAAAGTTGAGGCACTAGGATTAAAAAAAAAATGGTGAATTAAAATATGTTCAAGACATTGTATGTCAAATCTGTGAAACCAATAAACACTCAACCAATGACTATCCAACTTTACCCTTTTTTAGGGAATGCCTCCATAAACAAGTCCATGTTTTAAATAATTTTCACAGGCCCAATCATAAACCATACTCACAAACATATAACCCTAGTTGGAGAAATCACCCAAATTTTAGTTGGAAAAGTGATAACAATAATGCACATCATAATTTTTAAAATTCTCATAGATATGCACCTTGAAATCTTGAGAAAATATTGTATGCATTCATTGAAAAGTAAGAGACAATTAATACTCAAAGCATGACAGATTTTAAAGATACTCTTGCAAAATTAACATTTGTACTCAGTTTTCAAGAGAAAAGTAAGTTTCCATCTCAATCACAACAAAATCCTAAGGTGCAATACAATGCAAATACAACTAGTTTTGGAAGCCAACACATGGATCAAGTCAAATCAGTCATCGTTCTTCGCAGTGGTAAGGTTATTGAAAAACTCACTCTTGAACCTTGTGAGAAAGATGACAAGTTAATCTCTGATGGTAAAAAAGGGGTTGAATCTGAACATTGTAAATAAAAGACTGATTTTCTATTTTTTCATGTTATGACCAAACAAAGAAAAGTTAATCACAATTCTAAAATATTTAAAACTTTCAAACAAGTAAGGATTAATATATCTTTGTTGGATACTATTAAACAGGTACCTTATTATACTAAATTTTTGACATATCTGTACATTGTGAAGAGAAAACTAAATGTGAAAATAAAAGTTTTTTTAGCCGAACAAGTAAGTGTTATTCTTTAGAATAATAATGCTTTGAAATATAAAGACCTTGATTATCCTATAATTTCATGCTTTATTGAAGAACATAAAACTGAAAAAGTGTTACTTGATTTTAGAGCTAGTGTGAATTTACTTCCATATTTAGTCTTTCAAAGTCTCAATCTAGGTGAGTTAAAACCAACTTCTGTAATTCTTTTACTTGCTGATAGATCTGTACAAATGCTTAAAGGAATAGTTGAAGATGTGTTAGTACAAGTTGATAAATTTATTTATCCTATGGATTTTATTATTTTGGAAAAGCAACCTGTTGAAGCATATAATTCATTTCCTATTATTTTAGGGTGCCTGTTTTTTACAACTTATAATGCATTAATTAATTGTAGGAATGGATTAAGGAAGCTATCATTTAGAAACATGACATTAGAGATGAATATTTTCAATATTTACAAGCAACCTGGATATGATAATGATTTACAAGAAGTAGATTTTATTGAAGAATTAATTTATGATCAACTTGAATCTACTTTGAGTAAAATTGAGTGGGATAAATCTAAAGATTTGCAAATAATTTATTCCCAGGCAGAAATCACGGATGAAAAAGACACAAAAAATATTGATGCGGATCTTTTATCAAGAGTGACAACATATTTGACATTCGACATTGACATGACTAAAAGATTGATGTCTTCTCCCAAGTGCAGGAGTGTTGAAGTAATAAATAACCTGGCAAGACCAGGGTCGAACAACAACGAGGTTAATTGTACAAATTATAAACGACAATAGTACAACAACAACAATAATAACAACAACAACAATAATAATAGTAATAACAATAATAACAACAATGACAATAATAATAATAACTATAATAATAATAATAATAGTAGTAGTAGTAGTAGTAGTAGTAGTAGTAGTAGTAGTAGTAATAATAATAATAATAAAGAAAGAGAAGAAGAAGAAGATGATGAGAACTTGGAGATAGAAAATTAATGTAAGGATTAAACAATAATAATAACAAATGTCAAGGTTAGAGGTTCCACTAATGGTATATCAAACAAGTATAGTATAAACTCTTATTATTGAATTGGAAACCACACACAAAGGAGGTTCCAATCAGATTATATATTGTTAACATGATTACATTAGTCATCTTATTCAATTAATGCTAATACTTGTAAATCTCGTCAAGCATTCATGATTATAACTTATGTTAACAACAAATCAAGTTCCTTTCATAGCTCAGGTGTCGGTTATACCATACATTATGGGCTATGAAAGTGCCAAGCATTTGTTGTACCAAATGTTATACAACATAAATGTATGAACTATGAAAGTGTCAAGCATTTGTTGTACCAAGTAGTATACAACATAAATCAAGATTAGTCATTTAACAAGCAAAGTATTAAAGAGTGAACAAGATAACAAATACAAAACATGTTATTATCAAACATTAAAGTCCATATTAAGTTTACACTATACTTATTCTTACACCATTAGTGTAGCCTTTTCACCTTGACATAATAAACTTAGCTAGACATAATAAAAGAAAGAAAAATAAATAAACAAAATAAGAACATAAATAAGATAAAAGTTAACTAAGTAAATGAAAGGAAATGAAAGGCATAAACTTGATATTAATGAAAGCAAAGCATAAACATTACAAAGAGAGAAAGCAAGAGCATGATCTTGATCTGGACACCAAGATGCCTAAATGCATAGCAAATGCCTCCTTTTATAGGCCAAAATTGGGAACTATTGATTTGATGACTAATTGATAAGTGGGTGGCCATCTCTTGACTTGGTGACAATCCTTATCTTCTCTTGTCTGCCCAAAACGTCATTGATAACGTCAAAATTGGAGCCACTCAAAATCATGAAAGTTGTAGGAAATTTTATCAGCTGTCTTGTGTAAAACATTCAGCTCATTTGGACTTCTAGAACTCTAGATATGGCCAAAATACTGAACAGTGCTCGAGCTGGAGGATAGATTCGGGCGTCTTTGTTGTTGCTACAATTTCATCTTGAAAATGGCCTTTTTAGATCTTGAGGTCCATATGAAAGTTATAGGCCTATGTCTTACCTTTCCATCCATATAAAGTAGACCTAAATCTGAGATTTATAGCTCCAGATATGACCCAATTACCGAACAGTATTCCGGTTTGGATTGCACCAACATCTCTTTTCTAATTTTGGTCATCTCTTTGCCCTTGCAATTTAAGTTCTTAAAGTCATCAATCAATCCTTTCATTTTTGTGATAGGCCTGCATTTAAAATGAACATTTACCACAAATTAAAGATATCTTATATTATTAGATATATTATTATAAAATATGCTTTAGTTAAGGAGTTACTGATACTTCAAGTGCAAAAGTGTCATTAAGTCTCTTATTTTACATATATATTTATTGTTTTTATTTGGTTTCTTTTATAATAATTGATGTGCTTTTCAGTAATGAAGTTTGTTTTAATGTTTCAATAGGTTTTTGGAGCTTAAATGAATTAATTCAGGAAATTCAACGTCGGAATTCAAAACAAAGAATTGAAGAGACATTTAGTTGAAGATTGAAGCAAATCTTGGTTCAAATAAGTGCTCCAAATTTGTCCCAAAAATCAATTCTATTCCAATTCTAGAAAAGAATATCATATGATCTATTTTAAGCCCAAACTTGCCTTATGTTGTGTGCAAACTTCAACCATTAAACACTCAAGGTTTCAATGTCAATCTTAGCCCAAATAATAGGTATATTTGTATACTTATTTGATGCTTAAATTCAGCCCCAAATCAGCCCCAATTCAACCTTCAAATCAGCCCAAACACAATCCATGATCTTACATGTCCACACAACAACAATTGATTTATTTTGGGTAATCCATTGATCCAAGAAAGCAAGCACATGGATGGAAAGCTGGAGGGGACATTTTTACATTATTTTGGGTCAAAAAGAAGAAAGAGATAGCTCATAAATGAGGAAGAAAAACGTGCACCAAATTGGTTGCAAAGCTGTCCTGATTTGATTTTTCAGAACACCTTTTGGTGTTTTGCCCATAACTTTTGACTCAAGTGTCCAAATGAGTTGTTTGTTAATGATCTGGAAAGGTGACAAACTTTCCTATAAATATGTCTCTAATAGACGTTTCCAAAAAAGGCTTTGAAGAGGGTCAAATTGCTGTCCAAAGTTAGAGTCAGATTTGTGTCCGAATTTTTTCTGAAATTGTGTTGTGTTCTTCTTTATAGATTTCGGTTCTTTAGTTTGTAAAACTTATTATTTCAGTTTAATTCAAGTTATTTCATGTTTATTGAAGTGTTCTTATATATAATCATGGTTGGCTAAACTCTTTCTTGGATCCAAATCAAGGATAATGGTGATTGAGGTGAGTTCTTTAGGATATGAATGAATCTTAATGTTTATATTCTCATTTTCTTCATGAATGATTTATTATTGCAAAGAAATTTTAGAAATCATTTAGGTAATGTTTTAATCTTGAATTTTTATGCACACACTTTAGTTTTGGTATAGAGATTGCTTGATTCAATGTCTTACTTAATATGGAAGTACTTGTTCATTCTTAAGCAATAATCAATATTCATCTTTCTAAACTTCATTGTAATATCTTCTGATCTAATATCACCATCGTTGATATTAGGTTGAGTTATCTTATATATGTTGAAGAAATCACCAATACATCACCATTAAAATTGATTTGGACCAACACTTACTTTTTCTTGTCATTTAAAATCTATTTACACTTTTTCATCTTTGAAAACAAATCCATCAATTATTTTCAACCAAGTTATTATTAATTTAATTTCTCTTGAGTTTTTTCTTGTTACCTAGCTTAATTTCTAGATCAAGATCATGCTCTTGCTTTCTCTCTTTGTATTTTTTGTAATGTTTATGCTTTGCTTTCATTAATATCAAGTTTATGCCTTTCATTTCCTTTCATTTACTTAGTTAACTTTTATCTTATTTATGTTCTTATTTTGTTTATTTATTTTTCTTTCATTATCTTTAGCTAAGTTTATTATGTCAAGGTGAAAAGGTTACACTAATGGTGTAAGAATAAGTATAGTGTAAACTTAATATGGACTTTAATGTTTGATACTCACATGTTTTATATTTGTTATCTTATTCACTCTTTAATACTTTGCTTGTTAAATGACTAATCTTGATTTATGTTGTATAACACTTGGTACAACAAAAGCTTGGCACTTTCATAGCCCATACTGTATGGTATAACTGACACCTGAGCTATGAAAGGAACTTGATTTGTTGTTAACATAAGTTATAATCATGAATGCTTGACGAAATTTACAAGTATTAGCATTAATTGAATAAGATGATTAATGTAATCATGTTAACAATATATAATTTGATTGGAATCTCCTTTGTGTGTGGTTTCCAATTGACTAATACGAGTTTATACTATACTTGTTTGACATACTATTAGTGGATCCTCTAACCTTGATATTTATTGTTATCGTTGTTAAATCTTTACGTTAATATTCCATCTCAAAGTTCTCATCTTCTTCTTCTTCTTCTCCTTCTTCTTTATTATTATTATTACTACTACTAGTATTATTATTATTATCATTATTGTTGTTGTTGTTGTTGTTGTTGTTGTTGTTGTTGTTGTTATTGTTATTACTATTATTATTGTTGTTGTTGTTGTTGTTTTATTGTTGTTGTATTATTGTTATTTATAATTTGTACAATTAACCTCCCTGTTGTTCGACCCCGGTCTTGTCGAGTTATTTATTACTTTGACACTCCTGCACTTGGGAAAAGACATCAATCTTTTAGTTGTGTCATGTAGCCTATAATGAAAAAAGATATATTAACAACAACTGAATTTAACGATATATTTCATTTAAATTAATCTTATTATCCATTTCGTTTGTGCAGCAAATGGAACGGAGCCGCCAGTGTGCGTTGTCACCCGACTATGAATTGGCCGATTCCAGTTGCCAGCACCGGACCGTGAGCATCGTGTAAACCGCTCAGACATCACGTGCTCAATATAGTACGTCCATATATCTTTTGGGATGTATATCGGTTTGAAATCCCTCCAAACCGCAACATCGTTCTAGCCTTGGAAACCCCTATCCCTCGCAGCTTTTTTTGCCTTTTTTTATGCTTCATACCAAAAATCACGCAACCAAAAATTACATTTTGAAACATAAATTTTTGTCTAAAAAAAATCTTGTATTGTTTTTGATCTTACCTAATTGCCGCGTGATTTTCCCACACCCTCCTCATAACAGTGTTATGCTCACTGTCCCAACAGAATTTGTACTGTGTATAAATGAACAAGTTTAAATAAAAATAATAATGTATTTACAATTAAATTAATAAGCTGAAAATTAGAAATTAATATCAACCTCAAACCTGTTAAACCATGCATTGATTTGAGGCATCCATTCAGCATGTTTTGATATCTGACTCCATTAAAACAATGGAATCTCCATCGATGATTTAAACGCCGATGATATTACTCGGGCGGCTTCAATGTTTGTGAACCTGAAAATAAATGAAATAAATTCAATAGTGATTATTTCATAAATTATGTTGTAATTTAAAAAAAAAACTAAAACCTTAACAAACTTACATTGAAAGATCATCCTTCCACTGTGCCTTGTACTGGCGGGTAAATTGATTCCGCTGTGAAGGCACGCTGCCTCTGTGCTGTGAAGTAGCGCTGGAAGAGGCAACATCGGTTGACGGCGCAGGAGGTGTAGGTGCCTCTTCTTGAAAGGCACCTAAGGAAATATCATCATCGCTGCTAGACGAACTAGCTGCAACCATACGTGAGTGACCAGCTCTGGTTTTTGTTCTACGCATCTACATAATTTTATACAAATAATTATATAATTAAATTCAAATGTTAAAAAAAAATTCGACAACACCTCCTCTATACTGGATACTACCCAAATCCACAAACCTACACATATTAACAATAGCCACAACCAATTTACCCAATCTATACTAATTATTCCAACATATTCAATTCATAATCCTAAGGTAAATTCAACATTAAAAATTACAATTCAACAAATTATTCAATAATTATGCCAATACAACAAAACAATAAATTAAAAAAAAAACTCTAGAATAACAATCAAAATAAATGGAAAAAATTAAACCCAAATCATGCAATAATAAAGTAAAATTAATAATTATTCCAACATATTCAATTACTAATCCTAAGATAAATTCAACATTAACAATAAATATTCAACAAATTAACTAATAATAATTATGTCAAAACAACAATAAAAAATATTCAAAAAATTAAAAAAAACTATAGACTTTAGCAATGAATTATGCAAACAAAAACTATGGATTTTATCTACATTACAAAAAAAATTGCATGGATAAAGAGATGGTCAAACTTAGAGAAGAGATGTCGGTGCAATCCAAACCGGAACATTGTTCGGTAATTGGGTCATATCTGGAGCTACAGATCTCAGATTTAGGTCCAATTTATATGGATGGAAAGGTAAGACATAGGCCTACAACTTTCATATGGAGCCCAAGATCTAAAAAGGCCATTATCAAGTCCAAATTGTAGCAACAACAAAGAAGCCCGAATCTGTCTTGCAGCCCGAGCACTGTTCGGTATTTTGGCCATATCTGGAGTTCTAGAAGTCCAAATGAGCTGAAGTTTTTACACAAGAAAGCTGAGACAATTGCCTACAACTTTCATGTTTACAACTGGCTCCAATGTTGACGTTATCAATGACGTTTTGGGCAGACAAGAGAAGATAAGGATTGTCACCAAGTCAAAAGTTGGTCACCCACTTATCAATTAGTCATCAAATCAATAGTTCCCAATTTTGGCCTATAAAAGGAGGCATTTGCCATGCATTTAGGCATCTTGGTTTCCAGATCAAGATCATGCTCTTCCTTTCTCTCTTTGTATTTTTTGTAATCTTTATGCTTTGCTTTTATTAATATTAAGTTTATGCCTTTCATTTCCTTTCCTTTACTTAGTTAGCTTTTATATTCTTATTTTGTTTATCTATTTTTCTTTCTTTCATTATGTCTAGCTAAGTTAATTATGTCAAGGTGAAAAGGTTACACTAATGGTGTAAGAATAAGTATAATGTAAACTTAATATGGACTTTAATGTTTGATACTAACATGTTTTATATTTGTTATCTTGTTCACTCTTTAATACTTTGCTTGTTAAATGACTAATCTTGATTTATGTTGTATAACACTTGGTACAACAAATGCTTGGCACTTTCATAGCCCATAATGTATGGTATAACCGACACCTGAGCTATGAAAGAAACTTGATTTGTTGTTAACATAAGTTATAATCATGAATGCTTGACGAGATTTACAAGTATTAGCATTAATTGAATAAGATGACTAATGTAATCATGTTAACAATATATAATCTGATTGGAACCTCCTTTGTGTATGGTTTCCAATTCAATAATAAGAGTTTATACTATACTTGTTTGATATACCATTAGTGAAACCTCTAACCTTGACATTTGTTATTATTATTGTTTAATCTTTACATTAATATTCCATCTCAAAGTTCTCATCATCTTCTTCTTCTTCTCTTTCTTTATTATTATTATTATTATTATTATTATTATTATTATTATTAGTACTACTACTACTACTACTACTACTACTACTACTACTACTACTACTACTACTACTACTACTACTACTACTACTACTACTACTACTACTACTACTACTACTACTAGTTATTGCTATTATTGTTGTTTATAATTGTTGTTTATAATTTTTACAATTAACCTCCCTGTGGTTCGACCCCGGTCTTGCCGGGTTATTTATTACTTCGACACTCCTGCACTTGGGAGAAGACATCAATCTTTTAGTCGTGTCATTGATGTACATTACATACAAGGTTTATCAAATGGGAAGGAGTGCACCTAAGTCATTGTCTTCACTAAGCCTGGGGCCTAAAAGAAAATGTAAGTGCTACAACAGGTATTTTGTCAATGGATATGTTTTCCATACTGAAGAATACGAGCAAGGAAGAAAGACATACAACAACGGTGTTTGTGTTAAGGGATCCACTAGTAGTGAGTTAGAAGTTGACTACTATGGTAGATTAAAAGAGGTCGTCGAACTACAATATCATAACGAGCAGAATAGAGTGTTTTTATTCAAATGCTATTGGTATGACATGACTGATAGAGGAATCAGAGTTGATCCGCACTATGGTCTGGTCAAAATCAACTTAAAAGCTAGACTCCGCAACATAAACGATGTCTTTGTTCTCGCAAAGCAATGTCAACAAGTTTATTACACATACACCCCTTCATTTAGAAAGGATCAATCAAGAGTGGATTGGTTGTCCATTTTAAAAACGAAACTCCGGGGTCGTGTCGAGGTTGTTCAGGATGAGAACGAAGACACAAATGTACGAGATGAAGTCTTTCAAGTTAGTGAGGTGGTTGAACCATATCGAGTTGCTCCTTCGATTGAATTGGAAAAAAATTCAAATTTTTGTGTTTTTGATGATAGTCTTGTTGATGTTGACGCAGAGGAGTTGAATTTTTTTTTGAGCTCTAGTGGACAAGCAAATATGGATGAAGAAGATGATATTCATATTGAAGATTGCGATGAAAGTGATGACAATTCAATTGATGATGATGAAGAAGAAAATTATGACTAACTACCAAAATGAAGCCCTATGTAAAACCCTTTTTTTCATGTAATTCAGATTATAAATGATATATTTTGAAACACAAAATATTTATTACTTGAAATAATTAGTTGAAATGCCACAATTACGGAATAATTACTTGAAATAGTTATTGATCATGGATGATATATTTTGTAACATGAAATAATTACTTGAAATGCCACCACATCATCGACGGCATTAAGTCTGTCGGCATTTCATAGAAAGTTCGAAAATACTTACTTGAAATGCCACCACATCACCAATGGCAACACCGACGGCATTAAGTCCGTTGGCATTTCATAGAGAGTTCAAAAATAATTACTTGAAATGCCACCACATCACCGACGGCCTTAAGTCCGTCAGCATCTCACAGAGAGTTCAAAAGTAATTACTTGAAATGCCACCACATCACTGACGACAACACCAATGGATTTATATCTGTCGGCACGTTGGCGATGGATCAATTTTACTGACAAACTTACAGACGAACCGCGTGCATTTGAAAGCGTTGTGCATTAAATGCATCTCTGACCGTGTCATATTGCTGACGGACTTACCAACGGAGCATGAAAAATATGGAGGGACACTAAAAAATTTGGTGCGAAATTCAAAATTTATAAACGGATTTTTAACACCTCACCGACAGAATAAATTAAAATAATAATTAATTTTGTATCCGTTGGTGAATACATCGATAAAACTGGCATATAAGTGCCCCCCGACCGCCTCTTCAGTTCATTTTCTCTTCTCCTCAGTTTTTCACCATTCTTTTCTTCTCTATGCTGCTCTCCGTTCTTCACCGACAATCTCAAGCATTTTTTGTCGTGAATCTCCATCAATTTAAAAGGTTAGTATTTCTTCTTTTTCATTTTACTTTAATGGTTTTTTTTTGCTATTTTTTTGTTATGTTTTTTGTTTTGGTGTATTTTTTGTAATGTAGATAAAGTCTATAGTTTTTTTTTTGCATAATTCATTGCTAAAGTCTATAGTTTTTTTCTGAATTTTTTGAATATTTTTTATTGTTGTTTTGGCATAATTATTATTAGTTAATTTGTTGAATATCTGTCCTATAAAATGATTATATCTTGCCTTAAATCCCTAGTAAAGTTGTAATCCTACATGCATAGATGAATTTTGGTTTTTGAATCACTCCATTTTGATATCAGAAGTTCAAGCTCTGCATGTTTAAATCTCTGACGTGAAAATAGAGAATTCTGCCACGAGCAGGATTTTGACCCAAGTTTTGCACCAAAAAAAAATTCTACTGCCATCACGATTTTTCTGGTTCATTCTTAGGGCACTCCCAGTCATATCGGGATGCTCGGCATTCGTCAGTTTTTTGAATCAGATCAGGAATTCCTTTTGACCATCTAGATTACTGCCAGTTTCTGTTCTATAAAATGATTTTCTCTCACTTCAACTCCATCAAAGTTGTAGTCCTAGACACGTAGATGATTTTAGGGTCTTGAATCTCTTGATTTCGATATCAGAAACTCAAGATATTCCTGTTTAAATATCCAACGTGAAGGTAGAGAATTCTGCCGCAAGAAGGATATTGACCCGAGTCTGCACTAAAAAAATTTCTATTTTTGGCTTAGTTTTTGTGATTTTTGTTCTTAGTTCATACTCTCAGTCATGTCAGGATTCTTGGCATTTGTCAGTTTTTGAGTTAGACCCAGAAATCTCTTTTGACCAACTAGATTACTGCCAGTTTCTGTTCTGTAAAAAGATTTTATCTCACTTTGATTTCTCATCAAAGTTTTAGACCTAGATGTGTAGATGAATTTGGGCTTTTGATTCACTTGATTTCAATATCAGAAGCTCAAGATATTCCTATTTAAATGTCTAACGTGGGCAGAAATTTTGCCATGGGAAGGATACGATTTTTTCTGGACCAAGGACTGAATCAAAAGGCATTAAAATGAGGGATTTAATTGAAGAAGGATATGGAAAGCTGGAAAGGGGGGCTGGATCATCATAAATGGAAGGATTTTTACCACACCGAATAAGGAAAATATGACTTTACAGCTGCACACTCCATCTGATTTCTATCCCTTTTTCTCTGTTGTTTTCCTTTCTCATCACGTCTGATTGTTGGAACTAAAGACCACGTTTTTGTTGCCTCATTTCAAAGGGAGAAACTGGCCCTATGGAAGGAAAGAAAAGAGCCACACCATCCTCCAAAACTGGAAAGAAATACGTAAAGCACCACCATAAAATCAAAATAATTGTAGTTTCCTTTTGTGTTTTTTACTGCAAATCAGTAGGGATTTGTGTCCTAGGATTAATGCATTGAATCCTTCCTAAATAGAAATATGTTAGACTATATATAAGCCCCTCTAATGACCTAGGG
>NW_011500520.1:64112-66746 GCF_000495115.2 Populus euphratica
AATATTGGAAGTTTGGAAAATGTGTTTTCACATGAATTTCTTAAACAAAAAAAAATATTTTCTTGCATTTCTGGATTTTACAACATGTTTGTAAAACTCCAAAAGGTGTTGGCCAATATTCCAAAAAAAACATGAAAATCTTATTTTGGGGGAATTCATCTATTATTCACCGCTAATTTTTGGATAAAGAAGTCCTTAAAGGACGAATATCCAAAATATTATTAGGAATAATTTGTTATTAATTACTGTTAATATTTGGATAAAGAAACCCGGAGTGGTAAATATCCAAAATAATTTTCTAGGAATAATAAATCCGCACACATCCTTGAAAGAAGCCTTGATTATAATCGAGGACATTTCAATTTTTTTTTACTCCACGGTTTACGAGCCGTGAGAGTATAAAACACTAAGAAAAAAAATAGGTTTTTAAAGTACTCTAGATTTCTAATTTTTGTCCTTCCTCCTTGCGATTTACGAGTCGCAAACTCTAGAAATACCAAGGGAAAAATGAGTTTGTAAAGCACATTGAATCTCCTTGGATTTGTTTCTTAATAAATTTAGTTAGAATCAAACCAAGAAAAACTGATGGGATTAGAAAACACCAACACTATAGCAATTATAAGACAAATCAAACACCAAGCACCTTACCTTAGGTAGGGCGTACTAGGGGTGCTAACACCTTCCCTTTACGCAACCAGTCCCTTGCCTTAGAATCTTTGAAAGACCAGTTAGGTTTCATAGTGACCGTAATACTAGGTGGCGACTCCTTTTTACACAAAAATAAAACTAAGAGACCCCGAAATCAATCGATGGTCGTCGCGGCACCGCGCTCCGCTCGCGAGGGTGCGACAGGATGGCGACTCCACTGGGGACCCTTGGACTAAGCTTGGTAATTTTTTTTTTTTATTATGCTATGTGTTGTTGTTTTTTTTATTATGAATGATAATTTGTTTAAAAGCTTTAGCATGCATTTTCACATCCTGTCATACATGATGTAGTCATTCATCACCTTATTATTATTTTCTTTTTGGAGAGCACACACATTAAATTTTTAAGTTAAGTGGGGAATTAGCAGCTTGCCTTATGACTTGAGTCAAGGTTTAAGTTTGTGTAAACCCCAACTCTTTGCTGAGTGTTTAGACTGATAGTGATTGGTACACGTGCCATCCCACTATCTGTTGAACCCCTATATTGCCTTTACGAGGGTGATCACTGGGACAACAAGAGACCCTTTTTTAGAGACCAAGTAGTAAACCTACCCTATGTCTCACGTAAAGGAAATAAAACATATCTTTGGGGTGTATGCTCCGTAATATCTTTTGCATCAAAACAAGTCTACCCCTAAGGCATCTTGAATTACAGGACTTATGAATGAAATGGCCACCATTACTAAATTTTCCATCATAAAATATAGGAAAAATTTTGAACTGTCACAATTGACTAAAGGAGACTGCCTTAGAAGCGATGCTATGAAGTTGTCACTAATTAAGAACTTGAATTGCATTATGAATGAGGTGAACAAGCTAACGACTCACTTTCAAAATGTGGATAAGAATGCATTTTTTTTTTTTGGGAAAATACAGATGTTGGGGGGATTTTGAAAGGGGAGAAAATTGCAAAGGTAGAAGTTTTAAGCCCAACTGTACGAGTCTTAGTTCATTTTTGAAATCCAGACTACTAGTGTTTTTTTTTATAAAAAAAGCATAAACCGATGTCCCACTATAAAGGAATATGGAATGTTGATTGAGTTTCCAAATAATTTGTATAGGATTTATTTCCCTTTAAGATTTGATAAGATCATCCTCGAATTGTCAAAATTGCTCAGAATCGCTAACTTGGAAAAGTTTTTGGAAAAGAATGCTATCGATCTGAAATGGAGGATGCTAGAAATTGAACTGAAAAAAAGTTAGGATTAGAAAAAGAGAGATTAATTACCTTGGGCATGTTTGGCCTTATGTTGTTCCCAAGTCAAACGGGTGTAATGACTTTAGAGGCCGTTGCAGAGTATGAGAATACACAAATCAATCCAGTGTTTGTTATTTTAGCTGAAACCATCTTGACACTTAACCATTGTAGGAGGACCGGAAAAGGAGCAATGAGATGTTGCATGTAGTTGTTATATATCTAGATGGTTAGCCATATCGAAACAAAAAACCTACCTTCAATAATTTTTTGTGGTTCACCTAAAGACTTTTAAAATTAATAAAAGAAGAAGAATGAGGAGATCTAGACAACCAAGGTTGGGTCGACAAATTAGAAGGTTTACCTAATAGTGATTTCAAGTGGAGAGCCTTATAGGTAATGGTAGTGAAAGTCCTAATGAGTTATGAGCAAAGACCTTGGGTGTCATTGGTAGGGGATTACAAGTTATGTGAATTATGCTCCTGCCCTGGTGTTCAGGCAACTTGGGGGCATGCAGTTTGTTCCAAGGACTATGAGAATTGCTAAATTTTTTGGTTTGTTCAAAGATCCTATTGCACAAGAAGTTTTAGAGATCATCAAACAAGATTGGAGACATCTGGTTTTGGTTGAGATAGAAGGTTTAAAGGATTCAAGTGTAAGTAAAGGATATGCAAGATGGAGAGACTTAGCTACTTTAACCATGCCTTGTGTAAGAGTCAAATCTCCCAAAAC
>NW_011500520.1:66986-68932 GCF_000495115.2 Populus euphratica
ATGCAAGAATAACAAAGCTTGAGCTAAAACTAGGTGAGGAGAAGATTGCTAGTAAATAAAGTGAGGAGGATTTAGGAGGGATAAGTTTGGATTGAAAGTTACCCTAAACTTGAAGCAATGAATATTGACTTTAATGATTGCAAATGAAGCGTAAAATATTACTAAAAAAAGTTTGCATAAGTTCAATTTGAATTGATGGATAAGATAGGGAAATGTGAGGATTTGAATAAGAAATACATGGAGTTAGAAAGCCGTTTGATAGGGATTACAAAAGAACAAAGTAAAAAGAAAGGTTTTGAGTTTGTTGAAGCAAAGTTAGTGGTTATAAAGGATAAGATAAAAGTTATGAGGATAAAACTTGATAAGGAAAGTAAAAAAGGTGAAGTATTTGGATGAGAAGCTAGAAAGAATAAAAAAAAACACAAGGATTAAATAGACATCGACAATGCTGCTTCGAACAAAACCAATATGTTGCTCATAAAAAATATAAACAAGACAGATAAGTAAATGGACGAAGCTGCTGCACTTGTTCAAATTATTAGAATTAATACATGAAATGTGGAAAGGGACATCATTCGATATCGCCGAAGCCTAGCTGAAACCAATGCCTTTCTAGGGAAGATTGAGAACCGTGACTTTGACTTTGTACCTTTGGCTAGAGAGTTTGTTAATGAAAGGGATTAAAATATTATATCTCTAAATATAATAAACTTATCAAGCATTAATGAAAAGTACTTTGACCCATCTTCTTATGCACAATCTGTCTTTTGGTGAATATGATTCAAGTAAATGACACGAAAGGCAGTACTCCTAGCAAAGCAATGTGATAAGAGGACCTATGTTTATAAGGTGGGGGCTATTATTCATTCACAAGAAGGTTGCATCCATACCCAATATACAAATGCATTCTTATCATAAATCATGCATTGTCTTATGCATCTATATATGCATTTGTAGACCTAGAAACATAGATTTTATTTTTTAGAATCCACAACACTCAATTAAAGAAAAGGATGGAAAACGAAGAAAGGTCACACCCAAAAGCTCAGTACCGAACAAGGGCTTAAAGGAATTTGGAATGATGTTATGCACCTAATCTTCTTGCTTGAGCAAATTTTTTGAGATAAATTTTTTCCTTTAATGAGATCATGTATTTTCAAAAGTTCATCTTAATGTTTTTACACATCACTTTTCATTTTTTAAAGTTGACCTTCCAAAATGAACACCTACACTTTACACTGAGAATGAATGGCCAAACTTTAAAGAATACATAGTAGCTGTAGAAGAGAAAGAATGAGATGAAAATAGGACAACATGAACAAGTTTGGAAGATGAAAATAGAACAACATGAATAAACTTGGAAACCCACTAGAAAGGAACTTGAAACCATAGATATAGGCAATGAGAAAAATAATAATAAATAAATAAGAGAAAAAAATTAAAGATAGGGACTATAATCACTCCTAAAAAAAGAGAAGAATTGGTTACTTCGAGAGATTTTTTTTCCTTGGTCCTATAAGGATATGTCTGGCTTAGATACATATATTATAGTATAAAGGGTACTGCTGGTAGAAGGATGCAAGTCTGTTAAGCAAAAATTAAGAAGAATTAATCCTAATGTCTTAATCAAAGTGTCATAACCCAATTTTTGATTTTTTATTTACTAAAAAAATTGATGAAAAAATGATAAAAAAAAGTAAATGAATAATGAATTAAAATTTGGGTTAATGGCAACATGATTGGAAAGTTTAAATATTTAATTAAACTCTTGACTAGTTTAATTAATTAAATCAAGAGTTTAATTGGAGAATTAATAAATTTTGAGACTTAATTGAGCTTGGGATTAAGTTAATTAATCAAATTAAAAGAAATTGAGGAATTAATGAGTTTGAGGACTTAATTAAACTTTAATTTAATTAATTAAAGGAATCAGGGGTGTAATTGAA
>NW_011500520.1:72297-78918 GCF_000495115.2 Populus euphratica
TCAACATCAAGGATGGCCAAATCATCTGATAAGAAGGTCTAACCTCGAGGATTCCATGAAGGAGATTTTGTACTGAGGAAAATATAACATTTACTAGGAGAAGAGCAACAAACAATAAGGGTCGTTACGTGGTAAAGGAAGCGTTCTTTGAAGGAGCTTTATTGTTATCTAGAATGGGTGAAGGAGATCTAGTTAGACTTGTGAATGCTAACTCTATGAGAAATAATATACTTCTTGATCAATAAAATAAAGTTCGGTCATGAATTCTCTCTGTAAAGAACCTAAGTTTTCACAAAGTGCATGATTTTATAGCATTTAAAATCTTTTACTTAAAAGAATTCTTTTACACGTGACTAAAGAGATGACTCCATCAATTCCCAAAATGAAGGGATCCAAACCAAATTTAAACCTGATAGGTACTGCACACTACACTAGGGGCAGAAAGTGCATATAGAGGTTTATAGTGAACCAAAGCCCAAAAAGGTATCATCATAGAACGTTGCTTAAAACATAATATGATGATTGCATTGAAAGTTTTCATAAAGTGCATGATTTGATAGCATTTGAAATTTTTTACTTAAAAGAACTTTTTTACATGATTAAGGAGATGACTCCATCAATTCCCAAAATGGAGGAACCCAAACCAAATTTAAACCTGATAGGTATTGCACACCACACTGGGGGTAAAAGGTGCACATAGGGGTGTATAGTGAACCCAAGCCCAAAGGGGTGTCATTATAGAACATTGCTTAAAAAAACAAAATGATAATTGTATTGAAAGTTTTAGTTTTCATGAACAAAACCAAAATTTTTGAGTTTTCCTCTAAAAAATAATTTCTCAAAAAATAGAAAAGGCAATTAAAACATCGACAAAAGTAAAATACAAAGCAACAAAGAAAGGGCCCCATAAGGAACAGGATATCTCATCATCAAGTATGAAAAGGATAGAAAATGCAGTACGTGGAGCATATATTGATTAAAGAGGACAAGTCGAACAAATAAGTAAAAATAAGAGCTCAAAGAAGTCTATAATAGAAAAGGAGACCATCTTTAGAAAAGCGTGGAGTTTTCTAAACGGGCAGGTCACCCGGCATTTAGACCACTTTTAAAATTCTTTTGAATAAAGAAATGGGTAGGTCACCTAATAATGAGACCATATTTAAGAAGGCATCGAGTTTTGATAGTTTTATTAATTTATCTTTACAAAACTTGCTACTCAAGTTTTAGCTTCGCAAGTTTCATAAAGAGGGGGCATCTATTGTTACCCATTTTTAAGTCATATGCGCTACTGGAGATATCCCTTTTAAATCAAAGGCAGAAGTTTAGTTCATGATTGCTGGGAAAATGACAAAAGCTAAGAAGAAAGAAATGTTTTTTTTTTTCGAACCCTGTTTCAGCCATCTCCTACTCTCTTTATCCTTCCCCACAACTACCAAAATTGTCAGGATTCTTAGGCTAATTAGAATTCTTTATAATGCTAAATTCATTCCTCTTTTACATGGGTTGTAAGGTTGAAATAAATCCCTTGAAAGTGGCACTAGAAAAACTAGTTCTACTACTGCCGCAATTTTTTTGTTCCAACTTAGGCTCTGATTCTGACTTCGTTTCGTACGATATCTAATCATCCCAACTATATTCTACCACTCATGACATGTTGAAGAATGGACCTACACCTTTATTGGGTCCTAGGGCTCATTGTTCTTATGGCAGGCTCTCAGTCGAGGATGCTTGGCATTGTCAGTTTCCTGAATTTAGATCGGGAGACCCTTTTTGACCAACCAAATTGTGCCCTGATTCTGTCATGTAAAACAATTATATCTCACCTTGACTCCCCTTTAAAGCCATAGTCATGGATGCATAGATGAATTTGGGCTTTCGAATCAATGGATTTCGATATCAAAAGCTCAAGCTCTACACGTTTAAATATCTGACGTGAAAATAGAGAATTCTGCCACGAGTAGGATTCTGACCCAAGTTTTGCATCCAAAAAAAATTCTGCTGCCATCATGATTTTTCTGGTTCATTCTTAGGGTACTCCCAGTCATATCGGGATGGTCGGGTCGGCATTTGTCAGTTTTTGAATCAAATCAGGAGACCCTTTTTGACCAACGAGATCGCGGCCCGATTCTGTCCTATAAAATGATTATATCTCGCCTTAAATCCCTAGTAAAGTTGTAATCCTACACGCATAGATGAATTTTGGTTTTTGAATCACTCGATTTCGATATCAGAAGCTCAAGCTCTGCACGTTTAAAGCTCTGACGTGAAAATAGAGAATTCTGCCACGAGCAGGATTTTGACCCAAGTTTTGCACCAAAAAAAATTCTGCTGCCATCACAATTTTTCTGGTTCATTCTTAGGGCACTCCCAGTCATATCGGGATTCTCGTCATTCGTCAGTTTTTTGAGTTAGACCCGGAAATCCCTTTTGACCAACTAGATTACTGTCAGTTTCTGTTCTGTAAAATTTTTTTATCTCACTACGATTTCTCATCAAAGTTTTAGTCCTAGACATGTAGATGAATTTGGGCTTTCGATTCACTTGATTTCGATATCAGAAGCTCAAGATATTCCTATTTGAATGTCTAACGTGACGGTAGAAATTTTGCCGCGGGAAAGATATAGCCCAAGTTTGCAGGACTGATTCGAAGGATTTTTTCTGGACCAAGGACTGAATTGAAAAGTGTTAAAATGAGGGATTTAATTGAAGAAGGATATGGAAAGCTGGAGAGGGGGGCTGGATCATCATAAATGGAAGGATTTTTACCATACCGAATAAGGAAAATAAGACTTTGCAGCTACACACTCCATCTGATTTCTTTCCCTTTTTCTCTGTTGTTTTCCTTTCTCATCACGTCTGATTGTTGGAACTAAAGACCATGTTTTTGTTACCTTATTTCAAAGGGAGCAACTGGCCCTATGGAAGGAAAGAAAAGAGCCACACCATCCTCCAAAACTGGAAAGAAATTAGACGTAAAGCACCACTATAAAATCAAAATAATTGGAGTTTCCTTTTGCGTTTTTTACTGCAAATCAACGGGGATTTGTGTCCTAGGATTAATGCATTGAATCCTTCCTAAATAGAAATATGTTAGACTATATATAAGCCCCTTTAATGACCTAGGGCAGCAGAGAAAAAGAGAGAGGAGAAAAGCGGCAGAGCGAGAGCAGAAAAAAGGTGAAAAAACGTAGAAAGAGGGAGCACAAACAGAAGAGAAAAAACGAAGAGAAAAGAGCAAAAGAAACAGCCAAAGACGTGCAGATAAAACGCAGAGAACATGAGTTTCTGTTCGTTGCTGTGAAAAGAGAAAAAAGGAAAAAGCAAGCAGAACAGAGAAGGAGGGAAAGAGAGGAAAATTTTGATATATATGTATATTGGTTACAATTGCGTGAAAAACCGGGTATTCTAAATACAAGATTGGTATATATTTTTTTACAAAATAAAAATTCAAACTTTAAAATAAATATTCCAGAAAATAAATCTCTTTCTCTTTCTTTTATTTTATTAAAAAAAAAAGAATTAAGGTCAGCCGGGTCACTTGCCTCAGCAGGGGACCCGGCAGGACACAAGATTTAGACAAGCTGTTCAAGTGAATTATAATTCACTTGAACAGCTTGTCTAAATCTTGTGTCCTGCCAGGTCCCCTGCTGAGGCAAGTGACCCGGCCGGACTTAATTCTTTTTTTTTAATAAAATAAAAAAAAAAGAGAAAGAGATTTATTTTCTAGAATATTTATTTTAAAGTCTGAATTTTTATTTTGTAAAAAAATATATACCAATCTTGTATTTAGAATACCCGGTTTTTGACGTAACTGCGGCCAATATACATATATATCAAAATTTGTTTTCTTATGTGTTACATACGGCTAATACCCTAATATGTTTTTTTTTAACATTTTTTTTATATGTACAAAAAATATTGGAAGTTTGGAAAATGTGTTTTCACATGAATTTCTTAAACAAATTATTCCAAAAAATTATTTTCTTGCATTTTTGGATTTTACAACATGTTTGTAAAACTCCAAAGGGTATTGGCCAATATTCCAAAAAAAACATAAAAATCTTATTTTGGGGGAATTCATCTATTATTCACCGCTAATTTTTGGATAAAGAAGTCCTTAAAGGACGAATATCCAAAATATTATTAGGAATAATTTGTTATTAATTACTGTTAATATTTGGATAAAGAAACCCGGAGTGGTAAATATCCAAAATAATTTTCTAGGAATAATAAATCCGCACACATCCTTGAAAGAAGCCTTGATTATAATCGAGGACATTTCAAAATTTTTTTACTCCATGGTTTACAAGCCGTGAGAGTATAAAACACTAAGAAAAAAAATAGATTTTTAAAGTACTCTAAATTTCTAATTTTTGTCCCTCCTCTTTGCGATTTACGAGTCACAAACTCTAGAAATACCAAGGGAAAAATGAGTTTGTAAAGCACATTGAATCTCCTTGGATTTCTTTTTTAATAAATTTAGTTAGAATCAAACCGAGAAAAACTGATGGGATTAGAAAACACCAACACTATTGCAATTATAAGACAAACCAAAGACCAAGCAGCTTACCTTAGGTAGGGCGTACTAGGGGTGCTAAAACCTTCCCTTTACGCAACTAGTCCCTTGCCTTGGAATCTTTGAAAAACCAATTAGGTTTTCTAGTGACCATAATACTAGGTGGTGACTCCCTTTTACACAAAAATAAAACTAAGAGACCCCGAAATCAATCGATGGTCGCTGCGACGCCGCGTTCCGCTCGCGAGGGTACGACAATATGGAGGGACATTAAAAATTTTGGTGCGAAATTCAAAATTTACCGACGGATTTTTAACACCTGACTGACAGAATAAATTAAAATAATAATCAATTTTGTATCCGTAGGTGAATCCGTTGGTAAAACTAGCATATAAATGCCCCCCAACTGCCTCTTCAGTTCATTTTTTCTTCTCCTCAGTTTTTCACCATTCTTTTCCTCTCTATGCTGCTCTCCGTTCTTCACCGGCAATCTCAAGCATTTTTTGTCATGAATCTCCATCAATTTAAAAGGTTAGTATTTTTTCTTTTTCATTTTACTTTGATGTTTTTTTTTTTTGCTATTTTTTTGTTATGTTTTTTGTTTTGGTGTATTTTTTGTAATGTAGATAAAGTCTATAGTTTTTTTTTTTGCATAATTCATTGCTAAAGTCTATAGTTTTTTTTTTTTTGAATTTATTGAATATTTTTTATTGTTGTTTTGGCATAATTATTATTAGTTAATTTGTTGAATATTTATTGTTAATGTTGAATTTACCATAGAATTGACTTGAATGGTTTTTTTTAATTTATTGTTTTGTTGTATTCGTATAATTATTGAATAATTTGTTGAATTGTAATTCTTAATGTTGAATTTATCTTAGGATTAGTAATTGAATATGTTGGAATAATTATTAATTTTACTTTATTATTGCATGATTTGGGTTTAATTTTTTCCATTTATTTTGATTGTTATTCTAAAGTTTTTTTTTAATTTATTGTTTTGTTGTATTGGCATAATTATTGAATAATTTGTTGAATTGTAATTTTTAATGTTGAATTTACCTTAGGATTAGGAATTGAATATGTTGGAATAATTAGTATAGATTGGGTAAATTGGTTGTGGCTATTGTTAATATGTGCAGGTTTGTGGATTTGGGTAGTATTCAGTATAGGGAGGTGCTGTCAAATTTTTTTTTAACATTTGAATTTAATTATATAATTATTTGTATAAAATTGTGTAGATGCGTAGAACGAAAACCAAAGTTGGTCGCTCACGTATGGTCGCAGCTAATTCGTCTAGCAGAGATGATGATATTTCCTTAGGTGCCTCTCAAGAAGAGGCACCTATACTACCTGCGCCATCAACCGATTCTGCCTCTTCCAGCGCTACTTCACAGCGCAGAGGCAGCGTGCCTTCGTAGTGGGATCACTTTACCCACCAGTACGAGGCATAGTGGAAGGATGACCTTTCAATGTAAGTTTGTTAAGGTTTTAGTTTTTTTTTTTTAAATTACAATATAATTTATGAAATAATCACTATTGAATTTATTTTATTTATTTTCAGATTCACAAATATTGAAGTCGCCCGAGTAATATCATCGGTGTTTAAATCATCGATGGAGATTCCATTGTTTCAATGGAGTCCGATATCCAAGCATCCTGAATGGATGCCTCAAATCAATGCATGATTTAACAGGTTTGAGGTTGGTATTAATTTATAATTTTTAGCTTATTAATATAATTATAAATAAATTATTATTTTTATTTAAACTTGTTCATTTATACACAATACAAATTCTGTTGGGATAGTGAGTATAACACTATTGTGAGGAGGGTATGGGAAAATCACGCGGCAACTAGGTAAGATCGAAAACAATACAAGATTTTTTTTAGATAAAACTTTATGTTTCAAAATGTAATTTTTGGTTGTGTGAAGTAGGTTGTGTGATTTTTGGTATGAAGCACAAAAAAAGGCAAAAAAAACTGCGAGGGATAGGGGTTTCCAAGGCTGGAACGATGTTACGGTTTGGAGGGATTTCAAACCAATATACATCCCGGAAGATATATGGCTACAGTATATTGAGCATGTGACGTCTGAGCGGTTC
>NW_011500520.1:78944-113730 GCF_000495115.2 Populus euphratica
CGACGCTCCCCGTCCGGTGCTGGCAACCGAAATCGGCCAATTCATGGCATGGTAACAACGCACACTGGCGACTTCGTTCCGTTTGCTGCACATGCGAAATGGATGGTAAGATTAATTTAAATAAAATATATCATTAAATTCAGTTATTGTTAAAATATCTTTCTTCATTATAGGCTGCGTCTTTTGGACGTGAGCCGAGCCCGATGGAGCTGTTTGTGGAGACGCACGTGTGGAGTCAAGACCGCCAGAAGGGGGTGCAACTGTTTGTTGATAACCATGCTCAACATTTCATGGTATGTTTGTTCAACCATTTTATTTTGTAAGTTATTATGTTTATTGAATTGAATATGATGATTACTTCTTTTTTTTTCAGGAGACCTATAATAATCAGTTGAGAGAGAGATATGGGGATGATATTTTGAACCATCCGGAATTCGATCCGGATTTATGGATGGAGGTTGGCTCGTCAGGTGGACCCGATAAAAATCGGGTTTACGGGCTCTCCAACACTATGACCGACAACTTGCGGTCGACCCGTAGTGTTTCAACCATTGGGAGCTCCCAATCAATATCAAGCTCCAAATCTAAGGAGTTCGAGGCCTCTTCTTTGAATTCTCTTGGTCGAACTTTCCAGTCATATGCTTTGGCCATCCTTCTTTGGTATAGCTGGTGATCACAAATTGCAGCCAACCTCTTCTCACTTATCATGTTTAGCTGCTCGTATCTTACTTTAGCCCATTTAGCTTCTTCTAGTTCAGATTCTATTAGTACTCTCAAAGATGGAATTTCTACTTCCAAAGGCATCACCGCCTCCATCCCAAATACTAGTGAGTAAGGTGTAGCTCCAGTAGATGTTCTTACTGCTGTGTGATATGCATGTAGAGCAAAGGAAAGCATCTCATGCCAATCCTTGTAAGTGACTACCATCTTCTAGATAATCTTCTTGATATTCTTGTTTGCAGCTTCGACAGCACCATTCATCTTTGGTCTATAGGGAGATGAGTTTGAATGTTTAATTTTCCACTTCACGCACAATTCTGTGATCATTTTTCCATTAAAATTCTAGGCATTGTCAGTCACTATCTTCTCAGGTGAACCGTACCGGCAGATCAAATCTTTCTTGATGAAACACTTGACCACCTTTTGAGTTACATGGGCATAAGAGCTGGCCTCCACCCACTTTTGAAGTAATCAATGGCTACTAAGATAAATTGATGCTTATTGCTGGCCTTTGGGTTGATTGGCCCAATCACATCTATTCCCCACATTGCAAACGACCATGGTGATGTCATATTAAATAGAGGAGCTAGAGGTGCATTTATCTTATCACTATGCACTTGACATTTATGACATTTCCTGACATAATCGATGCAATCTTTCTCCATGGTCATCCAGAAGTACCCAGATCGTTGCAATTGTCTAGCCATCATATACCCACTTGCATGAGTTGCACAAATTCCTTCATGAATTTCTTGCAATGCTACCTTAGCTTCGATTTCATCTAGACATCTTACTAAAATCCCATTGAATGACCTTTTGTATAGAATTTCTCCATCCAGGTAAAATTCCAAAGCTAACCTTCTCAAGGTCTTCATATCTGTTTTAGATGCCCCCAAGGGATACTCTTGATATTGGATAAACTGTTTGATGTCATAAAACCATGGGTTCCCATCTATTTCTCCTTCAATTGAACAACAACGAGCTAGAAAATTTTTAATCTCAATGCAGATTAGTTGTACTTTGATTCTGTAATCAGTTTTGGCCATAGAAGCTAAGGTTGCCAAAGCATCAGCAAACTGGTTTTTGTCTCTTCCCATATGGGTAAAATCTATCTCATCAAAGCCCTCAGTCAGTTTCGAGAGATATTGTTGATATGGTATCAGTTTTTCTTCCTTGGTCTGCCATTCGCCTTTCACTTGACAGATTATTAACATTGAATCCCCTTAGACATCAAGCTTCTTTATTTTCATCTCCAAAGCAGCTTCTAATCCAAGGATACAAGCTTCATATTTAGTAGTATTGTTAGTGCATTCAAATTGTAGTTTGACTGAGACGGGATATTGCTTCTTGTTAGGTGAGATTATCACAGTGCCTGCTCCATTACCAGAAACATTCACTACCCCCATCAAAATACATGATCCACCAATCATTCTTCTCTTTGTCTTCTTCTACTATCAACACATCCTCATCTAGGAAGTCAAATTTCAAAGGCTCATAATCTTTGATAGCATTATCTGCTAGATGATCAGCAATTACACTTCCTTTTACAGATTTTCTTGTCTTGTATACAATGTCATACTCAGCCACCATTACTTTCCATCTTGCTATTCGGCTTGACAAGTAGGGTTTCTCAAAGATGTATTTAAGAGGATTCATTTTTTAGATGAACTAGGTGGTATAATACAACATATATTGTCGAAGACGCTTCATACTCCATACAAGAGCACAACATAACTTCTCAGTCATAATATATCTGGATTCACAATCGATAAACTTCTTACTCAGATAATAGATAGCTTGCTCCTTCCTTCTAGACTCATCATGTTGTCCCAACACACAACCCATTGCTACCTCAGTTAGTGTCAAATACAAGATCAAAGGTCTTCCAGACACAGGTGGCACTAGTAAAGGTGGATTCTGTAAGTATTGCTTTATTTTATCAAAAGCCTCTTGACAATCTTTGTCCCATGTACCAGGGTTCTTTTTTCGAAGTAATCGAAAAATTGGCTCACATGTTGCTGTTAACTAAGATATGAATCGAGCGATGTAATTCAAACGTCCTAAGAAGCCTTTTACTTCTTTTTCAGTCTTAGGAACTGTCATAGCCTGAATTACTTTCACTTTATCAGGATCGACCTCTATTCCTTTATTGCTTATCACAAATCCTAGCAACTTTCCAGACTTCACCCCAAACGAGCATTTTGAAGGATTCAGCTTCAACTGATACTTCCTTAGTCTTTCAAATAATTTTCTTAGAACCTGAACATGATTTTCTTCATTTTTAGACTTGGCAATCATATCATTCATATACACTTCAATCTCTTTATGTATCATATCATGGAAAAGTGTCACCATTGCCCTTTGATATGTGGCTCCAAGATTCTTTAACCCGAATGGCATCATTTTGTAGCAAAATGTTCCCTATGGTGTGACAAAAGTGGTCTTCTCTTTATCTTCTTCAGCCATTTTAATCTAGTTATAACCGGAGAATCCATCCATGAAGGAGTAAGTTGAACTCCTAGCTGCATTGTCTACCAGGACGTCTATGTGAGGCAAAGGAAAATCATCTTTTGAACTAGCTTTGTTTAGATCCCTGAAATCTACACATACTCTAATTTTGTCATCCTTTTTTGGTACTACCACTATATTAGATACCCATTGAGGGTATTTAATAACTTCTAGAAAACCGGCATCCCACTGCTTCTCTATCTCTGCCTTGACCTTGAGCACAATATATGGGCGAGTTCTTCTTAATTTCTGCTTAACAGGTTTACATCCTTCTATCAAAGGCGATTGGTGTACTACAATATCAATGTCTAAACCAGGCATATTTGCATAAGACCAGGCAAACACATCAATATACTCTTGTAGTAATGAGGTTAAACAGCATCTTTCTTCTGTAGTAATCAGAGTTCCAATTTTTAGCTCTCTTTTATCTTGCTCAGTGCCTACATTTATCACCTCTAATTCTTCCTTTGCAGGTTTCCAAGCATGCTCCGACTGTTCTACCCGTCTAGCAAAATCTTCATCCCATTCCTCTTCATCCATTGCAATCTCATCCTTATCAAAGTTTGGCCATTCATTTTCAATGCAATATGTTTGTGGATTTATGGAGGATTCACTTTCAGAATTCCTGAAAGCGGAAGGTGTTTTTAGTGTGAATGCATATCTTGTAGCCGAACAAAACTAAAAGAAGATAACAAATGCTGATGAAAATGTTTGATCTCAATAATATTTTAAAAGTTGGCTCTACAATTATAAAAAGACCTTATGTTGTCATCTTGAGCCAAGATTTCCAACTAGGTATAAAAACACAAAGCAAACTACAATGCAAAGCACACAAAGCACTGATTAGTACTTAAAAGTGCATTTTCATCAAGGTTTTATATCATCATTTTGCACTTGAAGTATCAATAACCCCTTAAATAAAGCATGTTTTATAATAATATATCTAATAATATAAGATACCTTTAATTTATGGTAAATGTTCATTTTAAATGCAGGCCTGTCACATAAATGAAAGGATTGATTGATGAATTTAAGAACTGAAATTGGAAGGATAAAGAGATGGCCAAACTTAGAAAAGAGATGTCGGTGCAATCCAAACCAGAACACTATTCGATAATTGGGTCATATCTGGAGATATAGATCTCAGATTTAGGTCTACTTTATATGGATGGAAAGGTAAGAAATAGGCCTACAACTTTCATAAGAGCCCAAGATCTAAAAAGGTCATTTTCAAGTCCAAATTATTGCAACAACAAAAAAAACTGAATCTGTCCTCCAGCCCGAGCACTGTTCAATATTTTGGCCATATCTGGAGTTCTAGAAGTCGAAATGAGCTGAATGTTTTACACAAGAAAGCTGAGACAATTGCCTATAACTTTCATGTTTTTAAGAGGCTCTGATTTTGACGTTATCAATGACGTTTTTGGCAGACAAGAGAAGAGAAGGATTGTCACCAAGTCAAGAGTTGGCCACCCACTCATCAATTAGTCATGAAATCAATATGCCTTGGTAGTACTTGGCCTCATATGAGTAGCATCAATTGGCATCTCATCTAGCATATGCCTTGGTAGCACATTCAAAGCTGAATCATTATCCACAAGCACTTTACCGATCAGACAGTCCTTATATTTCACAGTGATATACAAGGGCTTGTTATGCCCGGTCCCTTCCGGGTCTAGCTCATCTTCAGTAAAGTATAAGTAATTGGAGGCTTGAATTCTTCCCACTAAATGTTCCATTGTATCCTGAGTAATATCCTATGGCACATATGCTTCATTCAACTCCTTTTGCAACGCTTTACGCTGTAACTCAGAACTCAAGATAAGTGACATTAAAGAGATTCTAGTAGGAGTTTTCTTCAACTGATTTACCACACTATACTCACTATGCTTCATCAACTTCAAAAATTCATTAGATTCCTCTTCACTTATAGGTTTGTTCACTTCCATATCTTTAAAAGCATCAATTGTTTCTTTTCCTTTAGCTTTCCTCTGCCTCTCTAATTCTTCTGGTGCAAAACACCGACCACTTTGAGTTAAACCACCGATTTCAGTATAAAAGATAGGAGTAGGATTTTTAATGTTGAAAGCATACCCATAATTGCAAGGCATTGTGCCATAACTTCCATTATTGGTGCATACAGGCTTGGTTAGGATTAGTTTTGGTGGACCACCCACAGTTGGTTGGAGTCTACAAACCTCTTTTTTTTTTCTCCTGACGGCCTCTCATCCCAACTTCACTGCTTTCTTCTTCACTTTCTATCCGTATCATGCCAAAAATTAGCATCCTTTTCACTTCTTGGTGAAATTATTTGCAATCATCAATGTGATGTCCCACCTTGCCATGAAACTTACAGTAATTATTTCCATTCATTACTGTTCAAACTTGGATAAATATCCAGACTGTACCATCATACCATACAGTTTTTCCATGGAAACCTTCAAAGTTCTTTCCTTCTTACCCTTTACTCTTATAGCATTCACCCCTCCACTGCTTGTAGCATGATTGGGTAAAGGGTTGGAATTCACATTCGATGCATCATCAAAAGTTATCCATCCAGCTTTTATCAATTGCAGAAGCTTGTTTTTAAATGCGTTACAGCTTTCAATGTTATGCCCAGCAATGCCAGCATGATACTCACATGTCATATAAGGCTTATACCAATTTGGGTATGGAGGTTGTAGTGGGGTTAAGGGAACAGGGGCCACTTGCCCAATACAGATGGAGTTGCAACTGCTGGTTGAGTAGAGGTATCCTCTCTAAACTTGGATACCAGGGTCTGCTCGAGTAGACTTGTAAGTCGTGCGATATCATTTTTCATGCTCTCCAACTCCCTTTGATAGTGAGCCTCTAGATGTGCTCTTTCTTCGTTCTCCATTATCTTTCTTCGTAGTCAAGTGTAATGAATTTTATGGTCTTTTGGGGGACCTATATTTCAACCTGAATGAATGCAAGTAAAATGAATGAAATGCACAAATTGATGCAAAATGCCATATGGATTATACATGCTTGCTATTTGTTTCAGGTTTTCCTTTAACTTATGATGAGGAACAGACCAGATCAGATTCTCTTAAGAAAGTTCTCACTGAGGACTCCAAACCTACAGGAACTTGAACCGATTTAGGGAAGAAATTTGATGCCATAAATCCATATCAAAATAAACATTTCTCATAATGAAAAGATGATGAAATTGTCTTTTATTGGTTTACAATATTAGAATTACAACAAGTCAATCTTTCCAAAGCCTTGGACAGTCATATGCTGCGATCTCATTAATTTCATCTCTGATTAACCCAAAAAACTGATGGAATTCATTTCTAGTCATTGGCTCACCATCTGCTATTTGTTGGGCTATGCTTTTTAATCCTGAAGCATAATTCTTGTCATCATCTACTTGTACATGATAGCGCATAGCTTTAGAAGCCTAACATTCTGCTTCTTTTTCTGCATTTTCTTTTTCTGATGATAAGGTTTGCTCAATGGAAAGCAAATGGTCCACCTGCTCATCTAAATTGGCAATTACTGTATCTTGATTTTGACACTGTTCCTGAAGTGATTTATTTGCCTCTTCCAACTTTAATGTCATTTCCTCAGATTTTGATGCTCTTCTAACCCATCTTTTCATGTTGACATCTTGCTTCCTCTTATCTTCTGACAGAAATGCATATTTTTCTTGTAGCTGAGTTGACAAGTCATCCTTTTCCTGTTTTGTGATAGCCAATGCTTTTTCTCGAATGGCGAGATCAGATGCCAACTTTCTTTTTTTAGCCGCTAACTCTTACACTTCAGCATTCAAATTTAGGTTATAAGATTCTTGTTGAGCACGAACTTTTTCGTGTATGTCTTTAGCAGACTAAATCAAAGACCTGGATGGCCCTTCAAATGGAGGAACTTTGTATCCTTTCCCTCTCTTCTTTTGCCATATTGGATATCCTTTAGTTGTTTTTCCTTCTACTTTCTTAGCAGAAGTAACCCTACCAAGATGTTTCCATGCCTTTTTCACTGACTCTAATAATTTCTTCGAGGTCTTGAAATCTTCATAAAATGTTGCCAGTTCGATAGTCCTTGGAATAAACTGCTCAAATCCAAACTGTCGTAAAACCATGTTAGCACAATAACTAATACAGCAGCGGGCTCCTATCAACGGGACCCATGGGTACTCACTATAGTATGCCAGATAAGATTTGAAGTAAGAATATCGACTCCTCCAATGAAATTGAGATTTACTCAGACTCGGAAACATTGATTCCTATGTAGTTCTTCCTACTTCATGCAAATGTTTTTCAGCAAAATTCTCCAACTTAGAATAAAGATGCCATGGGGTACCAACCAAACCTGAAATCTTCCCCTCAATCATGTGACTCACAGTCCAGACAAACAACAGCTGCAAGCAATATCTTAAACGACCCTTTCCGGCTTTTCTACAATAATTCAAGGATGAGAGAGTTTTTGCCAATATTGTTGTAGCAGGATTAATTTTAAGGGTCACCATATTTTTAAATACATTAACAGCCTCAAAATCAATCATTCCCTCGGCAAATGGGAAAAGAACCAAACCGTATATGCCCAAGGCCAAAATTCTCAATCGAATTTCATTGCTTTCATCATGTAATCTCCTCTTGAATATGGCTTCTAGTTCATTCCAAAACCAACCCTGGCTATTTCCTTGTTTAGTTGCATGTGATTTTGCTAGTTGACAGTCTATCTGGGTAATCCAAGCAAAGTTAGAAAATGCATGCTCTATAGGTGTGTAAAAGTACACCTTTTCTGACTTGGGACAATTTAGCAGAGATTCATACTCCTCGATAGTAGGAGTCATATCCACAGTATCAAAAGTGAAGCACCGATATTCTGGATCCCAAAAACCTATCATGGCCTAAAAACAAGCATGTTGGACCCTAATTTTCAGTAAATGTGACAAGTCCCCATATTATTTTTGAAAATCGATCTAATCATGAACGGATAACATTTCCCAACAGTCTAGTAGTTGTCCTGTACCAAGTGGTCTGTTATCTAATTTAACCTGTGCTGGTAATTGAGGCTTAAATTCTAATGGCAAACAATCCCCTTCATCATGTTGGCTCAATTCTGATCTGGTCAAACAATCCCCATAGTATTGGTTTTTTCCATCTCACACTTCCTATAAGGATCGGTGGAGATATAATGAGAATATGGAATGTATATAAAAATGTATGTTAATGCATTAACATTTATTTGTGTCTTAAAGGGTACATCCTACTTGATAGGATTTAACTTATAAGGTTTGGCTCAGTTTATTCTATCCTTAAAGAAATTATTTGGTTCTTAGATTGCCTGAATTACTCGTGAAGTAATCGGCCTCTTAACCTTATACAAAATGAGTATGGGAAAAAAGTTCACAATACCCGATGCATAGGGTGAGTTACAATCCAAGCGAAAGTCCAAATGAGCATCAGTGGACATAAGTCACACTTGCCACTTGAATCTTTTTTTTCTAATCTTAAAAAGGACGAAGCTCGGGTCTAGAGCTTTTATGGGTTCATCGTGAAGTGTGTGAATAAACAAATAAATATCATGCATGCATGTGGCAATATGGAAAATTGAAAAGAATTACAGTAATAAATAATGTAAATAAAATAAATGCCAAAAATAAATAGCAATAAGAAAAAGCATATGAAAAGCAAACACAAGCAGTTGGTTCAACCCTAAATCCCCAATGGAGTCGCCATTCTGTCGCTACACGAAGTCGCGCGACGGCTCCACTCTTTTTTTTGTTTGTTTTAACAAAAAGAATAATTGTTTTTTTTCTTGATTAGGGGAAATAAAGATTTTATTAGAGTCGCCATCTAGTAATTTGAGGGAACTAGAAATCCAAAATTAGACACTAGTCCTAGAGATTGAGGTACTGGGTTAGTTATGATTAAGGGAAGGTAGACACCACCATTAAAACATCCTTTCAGAGAAAGGTTACCCTTACTTGTGTGTTTTTTTTATTTGATTCAAATGCTATTATATTTTGAGCTTATTTGCAAAAAATTTAAGATGGTTAACGTCGGTCCCTAAAAATAGAAGACATGTTAAAAATGACATCAGTCCTTAAAATTAGGAGACTTAGTCTAAAATGTCGATGTTTGTCCCTAAAAACGAGAGTTACATTTGATTTACCAAAAGAAATAATAATGGACATAATCCATATTTGGTATTTAAATTTTTGACATCGGTCCTTTTTTGTAAATAAAAGAGACATGTCGACAAATAATATTTATTTTATAAAACAAAATTATTTTGATATTGTTGAGAAATGGGTATATCCATATTTGAGAATCGGGTTTTGACCCATGAACAATGATATCATAAAATAGGTGTTGGGCCCGCGTCGTTATTTATTTTAAATTTATTTTTTTTTTGTTTTTTTTTGTTTTTTTACATGCAAAAATTTACAAGTATTTATATATAAAAATATCAAAAAATAACATAAAAAATCATAGAAAATTACCTGAGTGCCATTGTATAGGTAAAAGACTGAAATACCCTCGGATTTCTTTGAAATTTATGAAAATGCCACTGGCGGCGCGTGTGGCTCACGCACGACTAATGTTGGTGGTGGCGAAATTTTTCGGTGAGATTCCAGCCAATAGATGGTTGATTCTGGTAGATTTGAGGACGAGGATTCTGATGGTGGTGGTCTCGACGGCCGTTGATTGCTGATGAGGGAGAATCGACGACTTGAAGCTCGGTTGGCCGATGACTGTCGCGGCCTTTTTCCGGCCAAAATCGCCGATGAAATCGTGTAAAACGGCCTGGGTTTTGCTTCAGAGGAGGTGATGCACCTTTCTGTGGTGGTTTGGCCGCTTAAAACAACCGGAAATGGAAGATCGGAGGAGAGAGAGAATCGCTAGCGAGAGGAGAGAGGGGCTCTGAGTTTTGATACAGTGTGGACGAGCGCATGGTGCACCGGTGCGTCTGAAGCCTGTGAACCGTTGGATCGCGGATGAACAGATCGTGCGACTGTGATTGGCTTGATCTACAAGTTGATCGGACGGTCAGGATGAACTGGGCTATGATCTGGTGTGTCGCGATGTACCGAGTGTTTGGTACACCTGATGACGTGGCGCAACAGAATCAAAGGGCAAATTATTTTAAAGACTGAGATGGATTTGGGTTTTAATCCGGTGTGGTAAAGCCTATTGTATCCTAAGAAATCAAAGGCTCAAATTTAAATACTATTAGATCTAACGGTTGGGATATTTTTGGTATTTTTTAAATTGTTTTAAAAAAAAAATCAATATCTTACTACCGTAAAGAAAAAGTAAAAAACTAAGTAAACAATGTCAAATAGTAACACAAATAGTTTGCTTGCAAATTCAGAATTCTCTTGTTTTCTGTTTCTCTTCTGTCCCTGTTGGCTTGGTTTCATTGGCTATTTATAGCCAATGAAAGGGGACAGCGAATCACAGATTGTGCAGGTAATCACGGGATTGTGCAAAATTTTCAATGTACAGCTGCACTGCCTACCATCGGCAGAAATCCTCCACCTATTGTGACAAAATTCAATTATTTTTGTTGTTTTATTATATATAATAATAATATTTATTTATAGGGGTAAAATTAAAAATTCAAATCAGTATTATAAAAAGCTTTTCAACCGCTAAAAATCAATTTTAATTACAAAAAAAATCTTTATACAGGTATCAACTCGGTGGGCCGGGTTTTTTGACCAAAAATAACAGTTTTGATCAAAAATAGCCTGAAACTCATTTTTCATCGCAATCGACATGGTGGGACCCGTATTGACCCGGTGGACTCGGTTTTGACTGAAAATGATGATTTTGACCCGAAACGGCCTGAAACTCATTTTTTATCCCGGTCGACATCGTTTAACCCGTATTGACCTGGTGGACTCGATTTTGATCGAAAGATGCAGTTGACTCGAGAAAATATATTTTAAACTTTTTTTTTCTTCTTTTTTTTATTATATATTTTTTTTGTTATGAATAATAAAATAAAATAACATTCGAGAAAATTTTAGTGAATCCAAAATTGGGTTACAACAAGGTGTATGAAAAAATTGAGAAAATGCAAGTGTAAATAAGTGTTTAGTTTGTAAAAATTACAACTTTGTCATGTTTATCTGGTGACTCAAAGTATTTATAGGCCTTGGTCACTTTAGCTCACCTCAGGATTGCATGAGAATTGATTAGTGGAGATTTTAACGCCCACTATTGGATTTTGTGTCTGACATGTTATTGGTAAAGTGGTTAGTGAATGTCAGTGATATGTTAGCTAGAAATAATCTTTAAAGAAAGGAGGTAATTGATTTGCATAAGAAGTGGTTTGTGTTTGTATTATTGACTAATGGCTAGAAAAAGATGATGTCAACTCTACATAAAAGTGTGTACTTGCAGGGAGTGTGTTAGTTAGTCTTAAAAATAATATATATATGGGTGGTGGGCAACACCGACTCCTCGTAACTCATAAAGCTCGATATATATGTATTGCACAGTCTATATAGTGAAAAAAAAAAAAGAGACAAAGGCAAGAGATGTATGAGAGAGAGAGGGGGGGGAGTGTGTAAGAGAAAAAATGGATTGTCATCGTACACAACATGAGCTGGTGGTAATGAATAAGTAAATTAGACTAGTCAAAACTATAAATCTGAATTAATAAATTATTAATAAAATAAAAATATTTATTAGTTTAATCAAATTAACATAATCATATCATGAAAAATTAAATATTAATTATAAGCTAAATAATTTTTATTTTTCTTTTTCAAATGAGTAGATTTATTTTAATTGAAAGATAAATTCTTTTTCATTAAATACAATATCATTTTAAAGGAAATTAACAACATAAACCCTCAATTTAAAGTTGATTATTCAAAGTTGAATTTTATGTCATTTGAATATGAAGAAAAAATGAGTTTTTTTAAATGAAATATTTGATTGACATGGTAGAAAAAAAAATCATTACTATATAAAAAAAAAACAAATAAAATATATCGTATATACTGAATTGAAAAATAAATACTTATAATACAAATGTCCCAAATAAATAAGAAAATTAAAGCGCTTGAAAGAAAATTAAACAAGCTTAGACTAGTCAAAACTATAAATCTAAATTAATAAATTATTAATAAAATAAAAAGATTTGTTATTTTAATCAAATTAACATAATCATATAATGAAAAATTAAATATATATTATAAGCTAAATAATTGTTATTTTTCTTTGTAAGATTAGAAGATTTATTTTAATTGAAAGATAAATTCTTTATTATTAAATACAATAGTAATTTAAAAAAAAAACAACTTAAACCCCGAATTTGTTTGTTAAAAATGGGCTTTTACGTCATTTGAATATGAAGCAAAAAAGGGTTTTTTTTAATGAAATTATTTAATATACTGAATTGAAAAAAAAAATACTAATAATACAAATGTCCCAAATAAATAAAAAAATAAATGGCTGAAACAAAATTAGACTAGCCAATCATGAAACAAATTGAATAAAGTGGATTTTGTTTTTTAATAACCTTTATGCATATACATGTTGACGTTTCGAAATTGTTGACCTTGTTTACAGATGACAACTGGATTTACAATAATTCTTAAAATCATTGTTTATATAGTGAGTAAGTAGAATCTCATACGCAGTCGTATAGATATAATATATAAAATTAAAACAGAGGTATGTCCACGAAAGTCATACATATATGTGCAGGTTGCGAGGGGGGCCATGCTTGATAAAAGTCAACTTGCAAATGGCAAAATCACTTGGAAATATTACCCATTCTATAATATGTCTATTAAAGAAGTTCCCTTATGCACTGCCCAAGAACTGTGTCTGCCTTTGAATATTCCATGTTTCCAATCCGGTGGAACTACTCAAAATTAGTTCCACCGAATTAAAGTAAAACATATAAAAAATTAATTGGGAAAAAATATTAGCTTTATTTTTATCTCTATTGTTCATTGTATCAATATAATAACAAATAAATTTTTTCTGCTCTTAAATGTATTACAGTGAAACAATAAAAATATCCTTAAAAGCAAATAATTTAAAATTAGTGTTAATAGGTATTTTTGTATTTTGCTAAATTAATATTTTTTTATGTCTATTTCTCCTAACACAAATCAAAATTATAATATTTCTCCTAACACACTATTTTAAATAATATTTTTGGTAAATTATAAATTTTATATTCTTTTTTATGTCTATTTCTTTCTTCAAAGAGAGGGCTTTGAAGTAACTACTATGATGTCATTATAAATTTATCATTTTAACTTATCATCTTTGATCATTATAGTTGTAATATCATATTAAATAACTATTTTAATTCAACATTTTAAACTATATATTAATTAAAGTCTAATATATAAATAATTTTATATTATTTTATTTTTAATTTAAATTTTTTTTCTTCATACATCAATTAAAAGATTCTAGTTTTTCTTGTAAGATTATTGAGTGCATCCAATTCACCCCTCAAAGAAAACATTTAATAAGAAGGACATTTCAACCAATGTATAAAATTAGAAAAGAAAGTCAAATATCTCGCTTTATTATATCCAAAAAAAAAAAAAGTTCTTCCCTTTGTATTATAATGATAAGTCAGGTTTCTCAAATTTTCATATTAAAAAAAGTTTGCTATTAAACTCTAAAAACAAGTATATTTATTAATTATGCTTTATGAAAGGAAGATTATACTTGTTTAAAACAAATTCCATTTTTACTTGTTAAATATACATGAAAAATACAAATAAAATATTTTAAAAGTGTTCATTTTATTTATTAATTTATAAAATTACAAATTAGATTCACTGAATGATTCTAAACAAAGGTTAGTCATTATAAAGTAAACCAACTCTTTTCATTTTTATGGATAAAATGAAAATAATCCCCACGTAGAGCTGCTACTTAACTAGTTGACTTTAACAAACAAAATAAAGTAGTGTTGACCAAGTCTTCTCTCCACCGCGTGAGCCCTACTGGCATGCAAAACCTTCGTCGTAACACGACAAAGATGAACATTGCATCCCTATCATTTCCCACTCACCTCTCGTCTGTGTCTTCCACTCAACTTTGAATCCTTCCAATTTTAATCAGACTTATTTTGCCTATTACATAGCCGGCTTTGTTTACTTCTTTCCTCAGCTTAGCTGACTGAAAATGCCTATATATGTTACCAAAAACGATGGCAATATGCACTACTCTAGTACTCTTAGCTACCTAGCTTACCTCCCAGAAGAACGCACAAATCTAGCTAAAAGCTTGTGTGCTACTAAAATTGCGTTTCAAGAATAATTACAGTCTCTTAGCTAGCATATATAATGAGCCAAAAAATAGTTTTAATGTTTCTTTTGCTGGCCATGGTTGGCACCACCATGGTGCAAGGCCAAGGCACTCGTGTTGGGTTTTATGCAACGACGTGCCGTAGGGCTGAATCCATTGTTCGGTCAACAGTCCAGTCTCATTTCACGTCTGATTCCTCTATTGCACCTGGGCTGCTCAGGATGCATTTCCATGATTGCTTTGTGAACGGTTGTGATGCTTCTATCCTCATTGATGGCGCTAATACTGAAAAAACTGCTAGGCCAAACCTTCTGTTGAGAGGAGATGAGGTCATTGCTGATGCCAAGACTCAGCTTGAGGCTGAGTGCCCTGGCGTTGTCTCATGTGCAGACATTCTAGCCCTTGCTGCTCGTGATTCTGTTGTTTTGGTACTCACCTTCTTGCTAGCTGTTGTTGTTGTTGTTTTTTTTTTTTTTTGAGATATTTTAGGTACTCCCGATCTAATGCTTCTCCGTCTATATAAAAGTTTTTCTTCCATCAACATTACTCTAATTTATACCCATATAAAACATTATGTTCATGCATTGCAGGCAAAGGGAATCACTTGGCCAGTGCCCACAGGACGGAGAGACGGTAGGGTTTCATTGGCATCCGATACATCTAATTTGCCAGGTTTCACCGACTCCATTGACGTGCAGAAACAGAAGTTTGCAGCATTTGGTCTCAACGCTCAAGATCTTGTTACCCTTGTTGGTAAGGGAAAAAAAAACTAAGCAAGCTCATCAACTTCAAACCATGCACGTCAGATATGATTATTGTTTGTAATTTTTTATCACAGGAGGACACACCATAGGAACCACTGCTTGTCAATTCTTCAGGTACAGACTGTACAATTTCACTACAACAGGAAATGGTGCGGACCCATCCATCAACCCTTCATTCGTCTCTCAACTACAGACACTCTGTCCACAGGATGGTGATGGGTCAAGGCGTATTGCTCTAGACACTGGTAGCCAAAATCGTTTTGATTCATCTTTCTTTGCAAATTTGAGAAGTGGTCGAGGAATACTTGAATCTGATCAAAAGTTATGGACTGATGCAACCACAAGAACTTTTGTCCAGCGCTTCCTTGGCGTCAGAGGCCTGGCTGGGCTTACGTTTGGTGCGGAGTTCGGCAGGTCCATGGTCAAGATGAGTAACATCGGTGTGAAAACCGGCACTAATGGTGAAATTCGAAGAGTGTGTTCTGCTATAAATTGAACATTCGTTTCAAAATGTATTGATGTATCGTTTTTTTATCTTAATCTTTCCATTCTGTTTACCCGACAAGATGCGATAAAGTTCATAATAATATGTATCCTATTGCAACAATGGGACACAAATCAAAAGGTCAAGAATTAATTGTATAAGGTTGATTGCTTTCCAACTCTCGAGTAATTGTAAAGCTTATCATTTGAACCAAAAGATTGGGTCATTACATTTGTATTAGTATATGCTAGATGTGGCACAATGCTAGGTGTGCATTCAGATTTTTATTTTATTTTTTTTATAAAAAATAATATTTAGATGCTGCCAACAGATAAGAACACATAAGTAGGACAAAAAAATCTATCATCCAAGTTATAAATCTGATTAAATTAAATAAGTTATTTTATTTTAATTAAATAAAAAATACACAACAATAATAAATTGTTTGGATTTTAAAAAAATCACAATAACATGACAAAAACCTTTCTAAAAAAATAATATAGCTAAATTCTTAGCCAATTAAATATGAAAACAAGAAATTAGGTAAAAATATAACAAAAAAATTAATCCGGGTTAATTTGAGTAAATATAAAAAATTTATAATCTGGATGGTAAAAAAATAAATTAACTTAGATTAACATATTAAATTTATAATTTGGGTTATGAATTATAATAACCAAAAAAAATCACAAAATTATAAAATCTATTTTCGAGAAAATGAATTTTAAAAAATATGCTAGTAAGACATTTATTTATGTCAGCTTTCTTTAGCACGTGCTGTCTACTGAATTAGAGTTGAATTTTGTTGACATTTTAACAAACCCGACAATTTGTTACGTTTTCCATGCATCCATATATTACAGAGAGAGACATGCAATGTCAAAGGTTTTTGGTTCCGTAATGTGTTGTGCTTCCGATACGAATATTCCTACATCCAAGGAATCAAAAGTTTCCATGCAAAGAGGGGCAGGGTGGACGTGGAATTTGTGAATTTATTTTATTTTATTTTAATAAAATTGAGGAATAGTTTTACTCAAATGTTATATTGAAATTAAGATGTAATAATTGATTTAAATTTGATCTTACTATTTCGATTTTTAACAACAGAAGTATATTTTGTTAGACTGACTACAGAAGAAAGGTATATATATATATATATATATAAAAGACTACAGAAAAAAGATATATATATATATATATATATATATATATATATATAAGTAATCCAACCAATGCAATATCTAAGAAATTGTCTCAAGTGTTCAAATTCAAAGTATATTTATTTTGTTAGACTATAGAAGAAGGTATATTTTTAATGAGTTCACATAAAGAGATTAAGTCCTTTATATATATATATATAGAAATTATCTCAAATGTTCAAATTCAAAATGTTTTTTTTTTAAAAAAAGTCACGATCATGCCTTGGTGGGAGAACGTCGTACGCGCTTACACATTCAAAGTATGATCTTAATACTAAATAATCACGTCAATAAAACTAGTATGCACTTAAGACATGCAAAGTATCTTAATTCTAAATAAATACATCAATAAAATTCATAAAAATAAATACTCCATGTATAGATTATCTATTTTAAAATATTATTATTTTACATCAAATATATCAAACTTAAGAGTAAAATACAAATAATGTATCTCTATATTCTAAACTAGTGAGATAAATCTAAGTTTAAAAGAAAGTTTGATCATGCTAGTATAAAATAATTGTTTAAAAGGATAAAAACTTTTGATACGACTGTGAAGATCGCACTAAAAATTTTAAAGGAATTTTCAAAAACCATTTTTTTTAGAGTAGATATGTTGATCGTCGGATCTTTAGATTTTCAAAATCTTGCCCTGAGGTCCTGGTTTTGGCAATTTTGTGATTTTCCTTATTTTTTTTAGATTTCATACTTCTTTTCTTTATAATTTCTTATTTTTATTTTGTTCTCTAGTTGAGATAGTGTTTTTGGTCTATTTAAAACTTTACAAACTTTCTAGAAGATGATTATTCAAGAGAAAATAAAACCTGCAAACTTGAAATTCATATTTATAGCTCTTTTCGCTCATTAAAATTCCTGTGTTCTTTCTTTATTTGTTGATGTCTTTAGCTTTCACTCGCATCATAATATTTATTAGCAAAACTTCTTTAATGAAAAAAGAAGAAGAAGAAGCTCAATTTGTTTGTGATAGCCAAAATAGACTGCCCTTGTCCCTAGTGGGCCATAAAAGAATATTTAGACCTCAATCTAGTACCATGCAAAATCTTAGCTACTAACACACACTATAATGTAAAATGACAAGTTTTAAGAAAGTTAATACGACACTACACTCAAGACTAGTTACCTACCTCTCTTACCAATCAATTGTAAATGCTTATCTTTTCACTAATGGCAAATGCTTATCTTTTCACTAGTGGCATAATGAGATACAATAATAGTTAACTTGTTTTTGTTCACTTTCATAAGGTACCTGTGAGGAAAGTAATTATTCACTACTAGAAATTCGTTAAATAGCAACGAATTTACCGACAAAATATTTCTGTCTGTAATTTGAGGTTGAAATTACCGACAGTTATATTCTGTTCATAATTTAGTCGGTAACGATTGACAAAAATTTTTCATCGGTAGTTATCGACTGAATTACTAACGGAAATGTTTCAGTCGTAAAAAAAAAAAAGGGTCGCTGACGTGGAGGTTTTGGCGGGTTATTTTTTCAGTCGGAATCACTGATGGATTTAAAAAGACAGCTCGTACAACAACCACCATTTATATTGCCGATGGATTCACCGACGGATTTGAAATGGTAGATCTGTAGGGTGAAACCGTCGGGAAAAGTTAATGTATGTACACGCTGCCGACCCTCTGCTCCCCTATTTCTCCTTCTTCTTCCTAATCCCAACTTTCCCTATCTGCAAACAACCAGCCCCCCATCCCCCCCAAACAAAAATCTCCCTCATATCAGCACAACAAGTTATATTTCTTGAAGTTCTGTGGTCACAACATCTGTGTTCTGATTTATCGACGGATTTTATCAATTTTTGTAAGTAATTCTTTCTTTTTAAATCTTAACATTTAATTAAATGTCAATTTTATTATTTTTTTAGTATATGTATTTTGTTAGTAAATGTATATGTTTTATTGTTATTTCTCAAACAAACTTGTAGTATATGAATGTATAATTTTATACCTGTTATGGTTTGTTTTAGATTTTGTAAGATTGTGTTTGTTTGTAAATTGTTAAAACTTTATGGAACTACCAAAGTACATGTGCTATTTTGAAATAATTAATAGCTTACTTATTGTGTCCGTTTAAAGTTTGGTCAATGGTATTGCGGAAAGGTAATTTCTGTAAATTTATATATTTTAATTTGTATGGACGTTGATAAATGATAATGAATATTTAATATTTATGAGAAGTTGTGATTGGTTTGTTGGATAATCTCGAGGTAAAGTAATATTTTATAGAGGTTTGACATAAATTATGGATGATCGTTCATGGATGTATCGAGATTCACCCCAAGGATTGCGGAGGATGGATTATTGTAACGGGGTTCAGGGTTTTATTAATTTCGCAACATCTATTCCTAGAAATTTTACTGGAGGCGGTATTAGGTGTCCATGCAGGAAGTGTCAAAATAAAAAGTATCTGCATCCAGATGTTGTAATGATGCATCTTCCACACAAAGGGTTTATGGAGAATTACCAGTGTTGGTATGCACATGGAGAAGTATATGTTAGTGAGAGGAGAATGGAAGAAACAGTGGTTGGGTCTACTTCTAGTGCTAATAACAAGAATGACAACACTAATCCTTACAGAAACATGGTTATGGATGCAATCAGAATGAATCAAGGTAATGTCAGTCAATGTCCAATCATAAAAGAAGAACCTAATATAGATGCAACTAGGTTTTTTAATTTGTTGAAAGATTCTGACGAACCATTATGGGATGGCTGCACGAACCACAGTAAATTATCGGTCGTAGCACACAACTATGTTCTATTTAACTGTGATGAGTTGAGACCTTTTATTCAATGAGTTTATACTAATTAAACTTTGTTAGTAATATACTGTTAATTATATATTATAATATCATACACTCATTATCACTTGCAGGCAACATCGACAATATTTGCTCTCTAATAACTCATAACTGACCAAATCCCAGATCTTTCAATTACAAGATGAGCAGTTTGCCACGTGGTTCAGAACACATGTAAGCACTATCACAAACTCATTCTAACTTGCAAAATTACTGTACGTATGCACGTCATTACGAGATTCTCGTTTATTTACTGTTTATTGATGTACATTACATACAAGGTTTATCAAATGGGAAGGAGTGCACCTAAGTCATTGTCTTCACTAAGCCTGGGGCCTAAAAGAAAATGTAAGTGCTACAACGGGTATTTCGTCAATGGATATGTTTTCCATACTAAAGAATACAGGCAAGGAAGAAAGACATACAACAAGGGTGTTTGTGTTAAGGGATCCACTAGTAGTGAGTTAGAAGTTGACTGTTATGGTAGATTAGAAGAGGTCATCGAACTGCAATATCATAACGAGCAAAATAGAGTGTTTTTATTCAAATGCTATTGGTATGAAATGACTGACAGAGGAATCAAAGTTGATCCGCACTATGGCTGGTCGAAATCAACTTAAAAGTTAGACTCCGCAACATAAACGATGTCTTTGTTCTTGCAAAGCAATGTCAACAAGTTTATTACACATACACCCCTTCATTTAGAAAGGATCGATCAAGAGTGGATTGGTTGTTCGTTTTAAAAACAAAACCCCTGGGTCGTGTCGAGGTTGTTCAGGATGAGAACGAAGACACAAGTGTGCGAGATGAAGTCTTTCAAGTTAGTGAGGTGGTTGAACCATATCGAGTTGCTCCTTCGATTGAATTGGAAGAAAATTCAATTTTTCATGTTTTCGATGATAGTCTTATTGATGTTGATGCAGAGGAGTTGAATTTTATTTTGAGCTTTAGCGGACAAGCAACTATCGATGAAGAAGATTTTTTTCATGTAATTTAGATTATGGATGATATATTTTGAAATACAAAATATTTATTACTTGAAATAATTAGTTGAAATGCCACAATTATGAAATAATTATTGATCATGGATGATATATTTTGTAACATGAAAAAATTACTTGAAATGCCATCACATCACTAATGGCAACACTGACGACCTTTAGTCCGTCGGCATTTCACAAAGAGTTCGAAAGTAATTACTTGAAATGCTGCCATATCACCGACGACAACACCGACAGCGTTAAGTCCATCGGCATTTCACAAAGAGTTCGAAAATAATTACTTGAAATGCCACCACATCACCAACGGCAATACCGATGGCATTAGGATTCTTAGGCTAATTAGGATTCTTTATAATGCTAAATTCATTCCTCTTTTACATGGGCTGTAAGGTTGAAATAAATCCCTTAAAAATGGCACTAGAAAACCTAGTTCTACTGTTGCCGTAATTTTTTTGTTCCAACTTAGGCTCTGATTTTGACTTGGTTTCGTACGATATCTAGCCATCCCAACTATATTCTATCACTCATGACATGTTGAAGAATGGACCTACACCTTTATTGGGTCCTAGGGCTCATTGTTCTTATGGCAGGCTCTCAGTCGAGGATGCTTGGCATTGTCAGTTTCCTGAATTTAGATCGGGAGACCCTTTTTGACCAACCAAATTGTGGCCTAATTCTATCATGTAAAACAATTATATCTCACCTTGACTCCCCTTGAAAGCCATAGTCCTGGATGCATAGATGAATTTGGGCTTTCGAATCGATGGATTTTGATATCAGAAGCTCAAGCTCTGCACGTTTAAATATCTGACGTGAAAATGAGACTTCTATCGCGAGCAGAATTCTGACCCAAGTTTTGCACCGAAAAATAAATATGCTGCCATCATGATTTTTTTGGTTCATTCTTAGGGTACTCCCAGTCATATCGGGATGCTCGGCATTTGTCAATTTTTGAATCAGATCAGGAGACCCTTTTTGACCAACGAGATCGCGGCCCGATTCTGTCCTATAAAATGATTATATCTTGCCTTAAATCCCTAGTAAAGTTGTAATCCTACATGCATAGATGAATTTTGGTTTTTGAATCACTCCATTTTGATATCAGAAGTTCAAGCTCTGCATGTTTAAATCTCTGACGTGAAAATAGAGAATTCTGCCACGAGCAGGATTTTGACCCAAGTTTTGCACCAAAAAAAAATTCTACTGCCAGCACGATTTTTCTGGTTCATTCTTAGGGCACTCCCAGTCATATCGGGATGCTCGGCCTTCGTCAGTTTTTTGAATCAGATCAGGAATTCCTTTTGACCATCTAGATTACTGCCAGTTTCTGTTCTATAAAATGATTTTCTCTCACTTCAACTCCATCAAAGTTGTAGTCCTAGACACGTAGATGATTTTAGGGTCTTGAATCTCTTGATTTCGATATCAGAAACTCAAGATATTCCTGTTTAAATATCCAACGTGAAGGTAGAGAATTCTGCCGCAAGAAGGATATTGACCCGAGTCTGCACTAAAAAAATTTCTATTTTTGGCTTAGTTTTTGTGATTTTTGTTCTTAGTTCATACTCTCAGTCATGTCAGGATTCTCGGCATTTGTCAGTTTTTGAGTTAGACCCAAAAATTCGGCATTCTTCAGTTTTTTGAGTTAGACCCGGAAATCCCTTTTGACCTACTAGATTACTGCCAGTTTCTGTTCTGTAAAAAGATTTTATCTCACTTTGATTTCTCATCAAAGTTTTAGTCCTAGATGTGTAGATGAATTTGGGCTTTTGATTCACTTGATTTCAATATCAGAAGCTCAAGATATTCCTATTTAAATGTCTAACGTGGGCAGAAATTTTGCCATGGGAAGGATACGATTTTTTCTGGACCAAGGACTGAATCAAAAGGCATTAAAATGAGGGATTTAATTGAAGAAGGATATGGAAAGCTGGAAAGGGGGGCTGGATCATCATAAATGGAAGGATTTTTACCACACCGAATAAGGAAAATATGACTTTACAGCTGCACACTCCATCTGATTTCTATCCCTTTTTCTCTGTTGTTTTCCTTTCTCATCACGTCTGATTGTTGGAACTAAAGACCACGTTTTTGTTGCCTCATTTCAAAGGGAGAAACTGGCCCTATGGAAGGAAAGAAAAGAGCCACACCATCCTCCAAAACTGGAAAGAAATCAGACGTAAAGCACCACCATAAAATCAAAATAATTGTAGTTTCCTTTTGTGTTTTTTACTGCAAATCAGTAGGGATTTGTGTCCTAGGATTAATGCATTGAATCCTTCCTAAATAGAAATATGTTAGACTATATATAAGCCCCTCTAATGACCTAGGGCAGTAGAGAAAAAAAGAGAGGAGAAAAGCGGCAGAGCGAGAGCAGAAAAAAGGTCAAAAAATGTAGAAAGAGGGAGCAAAAACAGAAGAGAAAAAACGAAGAGAAAAGAGCAAAAGAAACAGCCAAAGACGTGCAGATAAAACGCAGAGAACATGAGTTTTTGTTCATTGCTGTGAAAAGAGAAAAAAGAAAAAAAAAAGCAGAATAGAGAAGAAGGGAAAAACAAATTTTGATATATATGTATATTGGCTGCAATTGCGTAAAAAACCGGGTATTCTAAATACAAGATTGGTATATATTTTTTTACAAAATAAAAATTCAAACTTTAAAATAAATATTCCAGAAAATAAATCTCTTTCTCTTTCTTTTATTTTATTAAAAAAAAAAGAATTAAGGTCAGCCGGGTCACTTGCCTCAGCAGGGGACCCGGCAGGACACAAGATTTAGACAAGCTGTTCAAGTGAATTATAATTCACTTGAACAGCTTGTCTAAATCTTGTGTCCTGCCGGGTCCCCTGCTGAGGCAAGTGACCCGGCTGACCTTAATTCTTTTTTTTTTAATAAAATAAAAGAAAGAGAAAGAGATTTATTTTCTGGAATATTTATTTTAAAGTTTGAATTTTTATTTTGTAAAAAAATATATACCAATCTTGTATTTAGAATACCCGGTTTTTTACGCAATTGCAGCCAATATACATATATATCAAAATTTGTTTTCTTGTGTGTTGCATACGGCCGATACCCTAACATGCTTTTTTTTAATGTTTTTTTTATATATACAAACAATATTGGAAGTTTGGAAAATGTGTTTTCACATGAATTTCTTAAACAAAAAAAAATATTTTCTTGCATTTCTGGATTTTACAACATGTTTGTAAAACTCCAAAAGGTGTTGGCCAATATTCCAAAAAAAACATGAAAATCTTATTTTGGGGGAATTCATCTATTATTCACCGCTAATTTTTGGATAAAGAAGTCCTTAAAGGACGAATATCCAAAATATTATTAGGAATAATTTGTTATTAATTACTGTTAATATTTGGATAAAGAAACCCGGAGTGGTAAATATCCAAAATAATTTTCTAGGAATAATAAATCCGCACACATCCTTGAAAGAAGCCTTGATTATAATCGAGGACATTTCAATTTTTTTTTACTCCACGGTTTACGAGCCGTGAGAGTATAAAACACTAAGAAAAAAAATAGGTTTTTAAAGTACTCTAGATTTCTAATTTTTGTCCTTCCTCCTTGCGATTTACGAGTCGCAAACTCTAGAAATACCAAGGGAAAAATGAGTTTGTAAAGCACATTGAATCTCCTTGGATTTGTTTCTTAATAAATTTAGTTAGAATCAAACCAAGAAAAACTGATGGGATTAGAAAACACCAACACTATAGCAATTATAAGACAAATCAAACACCAAGCACCTTACCTTAGGTAGGGCGTACTAGGGGTGCTAACACCTTCCCTTTACGCAACCAGTCCCTTGCCTTAGAATCTTTGAAAGACCAGTTAGGTTTCATAGTGACCGTAATACTAGGTGGCGACTCCTTTTTACACAAAAATAAAACTAAGAGACCCCGAAATCAATCGATGGTCGTCGCGGCACCGCGCTCCGCTCGCGAGGGTGCGACAGGATGGCGACTCCACTGGGGACCCTTGGACTAAGCTTGGTAATTTTTTTTTTTATTATGCTATGTGTTGTTGTTTTTTTTATTATGAATGATAATTTGTTTAAAAGCTTTAGCATGCATTTTCACATCCTGTCATACATGATGTAGTCATTCATCACCTTATTATTATTTTCTTTTTGGAGAGCACACACATTAAATTTTTAAGTTAAGTGGGGAATTAACAGCTTGCCTTATGACTTGAGTCAAGGTTTAAGTTTGTGTAAACCCCAACTCTTTGCTGAGTGTTTAGACTGATAGTGATTGGTACACGTGCCATCCCACTATCTGTTGAACCCCTATATTGCCTTTACGAGGGTGATCACTGGGACAACAAGAGACCCTTTTAGAGACCAAGTAGTAAACCTACCCTATGTCTCACGTAAAGGAAATAAAACATATCTTTGGGGTGTATGCTCCGTAATATCTTTTACATCAAAACAAGTCTACCCCCAAGGCATCTTGAATTGCAGGACTTGTGAACAAAATGGCCACCATTGCTAAATTTTTCATCATAGAATATGGAAAAATTCTGAATTGTCACAATTGACTGAAGGAGACTGCCTTAAAAGCGATGCTAAGAAGCTATCACCAATTAAAAACCTGAATTGCATTATGAATGAAGTGAACAAGTTAACAACTTACTTTCAAAATGTGGATAAGGATGCATTTTTTTTAAGGAAAATACGGATGTTAGGTGGAAATTGCAAAGGTAGAAGTTTTAAGCCCAACTGTACGAGTCTTAGTTCATTTTTGAAATCCAGACTACTAGTGTTTTTTTTTTAAAAAAAAGCATAAACCGATGTCCCACTATAAAGGAATATGGAATGTTGATTGAGTTTCCAAATAATTTGTATAGGATTTATTTCCCTTTAAGATTTGATAAGATCATCCTCGAATTGTCAAAATTGCTCAGAATCGCTAACTTGGAAAAGTTTTTGGAAAAGAATGCTATCGATCTGAAATGGAGGATGCTAGAAATTGAACTGAAAAAAAGTTAGGATTAGAAAAAGAGAGATTAATTACCTTGGGCATGTTTGGCCTTATGTTGTTCCCAAGTCAAACGGGTGTAATGAGTTTAAAGGCCGCTGCAGAGTATGAGAATACACAAATCAATCCAGTGTTTACTATTTTAGCTGAAACCATCTTGACACTTAACCATTGTAGGAGGACCGGAAAAGGAGCAATGAGATGTTGCATGTAGTTGTTATATATCTAGATGGTTAGCCATATCGAAACAAAAAACCTACCTTCAATAATTTTTTGTGGTTCACCTAAAGACTTTTAAAATTAATAAAAGAAGAAGAATGAGGAGATCTAGACAACCAAGGTTGGGTTGACAAATTAGAAGGTTTACCTAATAGTGATTTCAAGTGGAGAGCCTTATAGGTAATGGTAGTGAAAGTCCTAATGAGTTATGAGCAAAGACCTTGGGTGTCATTGGTAGGGGATTACAAGTTATGTGAATTATGCTCCTGCCCTGGTGTTCAGGCAACTTGGGGGCATGCAGTTTGTTCCAAGGACTATGAGAATTGCTAAATTTTTTGGTTTGTTCAAAGATCCTATTGCACAAGAAGTTTTAGAGATCATCAAACAAGATTGGAGACATCTGGTTTTGGTTGAGATAGAAGGTTTAAAGGATTCAAGTGTAAGTAAAGGATATGCAAGATGGAGAGACTTAGCTACTTTAACCATGCCTTGTGTAAGAGTCAAATCTCCCAAAACTGTAGAAGATACTATTAAAAGAAAAAGGGTAAATAATGAAGAGGAGTTGAGAGGACAAGTGGAAAAACTTCAGAAAGAGTTGAGAAAAAAGCAAAAAAAGACAAGGCAATGTTGGAAGAAATGATGCATGAGCAAATACAATCTAGAGATGCTAGAATAACAAAGCTTGAGCTAAAACTAGGTGAGGAGAAGATTGCTAGTAAATAAAGTGAGGAGGATTTAGGAGGGATAAGTTTGGATTGAAAGTTACCCTAAACTTGAAGCAATGAATATTGACTTTAATGATTGCAAATGAAGCGTAAAATATTACTAAAAAAAGTTTGCATAAGTTCAATTTGAATTGATGGATAAGATAGGGAAATGTGAGGATTTGAATAAGAAATACATGGAGTTAGAAAGCCGTTTGATAGGGATTACAAAAGAACAAAGTAAAAAGAAAGGTTTTGAGTTTGTTGAAGCAAAGTTAGTGGTTATAAAGGATAAGATAAAAGTTATGAGGATAAAACTTGATAAGGAAAGTAAAAAAGGTGAAGTATTTGGATGAGAAGCTAGAAAGAATAAAAAAAAACACAAGGATTAAATAGACATCGACAATGCTGCTTCGAACAAAACCAATATGTTGCTCATAAAAAATATAAACAAGACAGATAAGTAAATGGACGAAGCTGCTACACTTGTTCAAATTATTAGAATTAATACATGAAATGTGGAAAGGGACATCATTCGATATCGCCGAAGCCTAGCTGAAACCAATGCCTTTCTAGGGAAGATTGAGAACCGTGACTTTGACTTTGTACCTTTGGCTAGAGAGTTTGTTAATGAAAGGGATTAAAATATTATATCTCTAAATATAATAAACTTATCAAGCATTAATGAAAAGTACTTTGACCCATCTTCTTATGCACAATCTGTCTTTTGGTGAATATGATTCAAGTAAATGACACGAAAGGCAGTACTCCTAGCAAAGCAATGTGATAAGAGGACCTATGTTTATAAGGTGGGGGCTATTATTCATTCACAAGAAGGTTGCATCCATACCCAATATACAAATGCATTCTTATCATAAATCATGCATTGTCTTATGCATCTATATATGCATTTGTAGACCTAGAAACATAGATTTTATTTTTTAGAATCCACAACACTCAATTAAAGAAAAGGATGGAAAACGAAGAAAGGTCACACCCAAAAGCTCAGTACCGAACAAGGGCTTAAAGGAATTTGGAATGATGTTATGCACCTAATCTTCTTGCTTGAGCAAATTTTTTGAGATAAATTTTTTCCTTTAATGAGATCATGTATTTTCAAAAGTTCATCTTAATGTTTTTACACATCACTTTTCATTTTTTAAAGTTGACCTTCCAAAATGAACACCTACACTTTACACTGAGAATGAATGGCCAAACTTTAAAGAATACATAGTAGCTGTAGAAGAGAAAGAATGAGATGAAAATAGGACAACATGAACAAGTTTGGAAGATGAAAATAGAACAACATGAATAAACTTGGAAACCCACTAGAAAGGAACTTGAAACCATAGATATAGGCAATGAGAAAAATAATAATAAATAAATAAGAGAAAAAAATTAAAGATAGGGACTATAATCACTCCTAAAAAAAAAGAAGAATTGGTTACTTCGAGAGATTTTTTTTCCTTGGTCCTATAAGGATATGTCTGGCTTAGATACATATATTATAGTATAAAGGGTACTGCTGGTAGAAGGATGCAAGTCTGTTAAGCAAAAATTAAGAAGAATTAATCCTAATGTCTTAATCAAAGTGTCATAACCCAATTTTTGATTTTTTATTTACTAAAAAAATTGATGAAAAAATGATAAAAAAAAGTAAATGAATAATGAATTAAAATTTGGGTTAATGGCAACATGATTGGAAAGTTTAAATATTTAATTAAACTCTTGACTAGTTTAATTAATTAAATCAAGAGTTTAATTGGAGAATTAATAAATTTTGAGACTTAATTGAGCTTGGGATTAAGTTAATTAATCAAATTAAAAGAAATTGAGGAATTAATGAGTTTGAGGACTTAATTAAACTTTAATTTAATTAATTAAAGGAATCAGGGGTGTAATTGAATAAATACCAAAGTTTGGAGCTGATTTAAGAAAAATTGCTAGAAAATTAAAGTCCAAGGACCAAATTGAATAGTCTAAAAACCCAGGACTGTTGTGTAAATGGCACTATAAATCAAGGATTCAATTGAATTAATCCAAGGGTACAATTAGAAATTGATTATTAATGATTAGGATCTCAATTGTGAAGTTTAAAATGTCCAGGGACCAAAGTGAAAAAATGCCTCAAACACACAAACGGCGCCGTCTGGAAGACTGCGTTCTTCATCCCTTCCGTTTTGCACGGAGAAAACCGATTCAACAGGGAAATCTGCAGCAAATCATGGACCACAATCCCGTTTGTGGGGGGTAACAGTTGTGGAAGCTCTCTGGCCTTTTAAAAGGCAAAGATGAGCAACGAAAGGGAGGGGCTGGAACAGGAAGAAAAAACTAAAAAACAGGGGAGAACGAAACAAAAAACAGGGGCCGAGAACCGGAGACAAAAACGGAGAGGCAGGGAACTAAACAGGGAGAACGAACAGGAGGAAGAACACTGGAAACAAAGAACGAGTGGAAGACGAATAACACAGGGGACTGAAACAAAAAAAAACAGAGCAGAAGCCGGGGAAGGAAGCCAAGACACAGACAAAGACAGGGGATTTTTGGGACCGAAAACCAGAGGAGAGAACTGGAGCAGAACCCATAGAAAAACCCGAAGAAGACAGGGGAAAAAGAACGAACAGCAGTAAAAAAACAAAAGGGAGCATACAGCAGAGACAGAAACAGAGAAGGAGAGAGTCCGCCATTGTCTTCGTCATCAAGCTCCAGCACCACGCAGACATTGAGAGAGACAAGGAGAACAAGAAGAAACAAAAAGGAGAGGAGAACAGCCGGCCACCATGCTTCAGTTATCATCTTCGTTCCTGCATTGAGGTAAGCCCCGCTTCCTGGCATTTTAATTCACTGCTACAGTAGCAGTGAATTATAATTCACTTGCTCCTGTAGCAAGTGAATTATAATTCATTGGGCAGGCATGCGTAAAGCACGCCTGCCCCAAAAATAAAAAGATAAATAAAAAATAAAATACATATAAAAAATAAAAAGTAAAAAATATGCGCATGCAATAAATAATAAATTTATTTTATTGATTTATTCACTACGCTAAAGTCAGGAATAAAAATATCAATTTAAATTTATATTATTTTTATTCGTTATTAAAAAAAAATAAAAAATAAAAAAAGTGTATGCATGAATAAAAATAATGTAAATTTATTGGTTGATTCACTGACGCCAGAGTCAGGAATAAAAATACCAGTATAAATTTATATTATTTTTATTCGTTATATTTATTTTATTTAGCTAAAAAAAATATATGCATGCTTAAAAATAAATTTATTTTTATTTATTTATTCACTGACGCTAGAGCAGGGAATAAAAAAAAATATTGACCTAAGTTATTTTTATAGCTACGTAATATTTATCAACGCCAGAGTTGGAGATATTCGTAGTTGAATATTCACTGACGCTAGAGTCAGGAATATTATAAGTAAATTATCATAGCGTAAACTAATAAACATTTAGCAATTTAAGACAAAACTAGCAATGCAACCTGCCTCAGGCAGGACGTTTAAGGGGTGATAATATCTTCCCTTTTACATAAGCAGTCCCGAATCATAGAATCTCTATTGACCAGTTAGGGTTCCTAGTGACCATAATACTAGGTGGCGACTCTTTAAACAAGACCTTTTCCCCTAAAAAAACTAGATGCCAGAAATCCATTCTTTTTCCAATCGAGATATATTTAAGGCCGTCGCGATGTCGGGTGCAACACAAAGTAAAGGTAAAAATTGAAAAGCAGTGAAACGCCGATTTTCTAGAAGTAGTCAAATATCCACAATGGGTGTCCAACATAGTGGTAGTACAAAAAAAAAAAGAAGATAAAATCAGAGTTTGTCTACCACACATAGATATGTTAGTTGACAATACAGCACGTAGCTCCACATATTCCTTTATGGATGGATTTTTAGGATCACAATAAAAAAAAGTGGCGTAAAAGGATAAAAAGAAGACAACATTTATAACACCATGGGGAACCTTTTGTTACAAGGTCAAGCCATTTTGGGTTAAAGAATGTCGGGGCCACCTACCAAAGGGCCAAGTAACTCTATTTCACGACATGATGATATGATTACTAAATCTAGAGAGGGAGAGAATCATATCCAAATATTGAAGGATTTGTTTGAAAGACTAAGGAAGTATAAGTTGAGGCTTAACCATGCAAAGTATTCATTCGCGATGAAATCTTAGGAAGTTGTTGGGATTCATGGTAAGTGATAAAGAGACAGACGTGGACCCTAGTTAAGTAAAGGCTATTCAATCTATGCCATCTCTCAAGACTGAGAAGGATGTAAGGAGGTTCTTGGAAAGTTTAAATTACATTGCTTGGTTTATATCTTAATTAACCATGACTTATGACCCCATCTTCAATTGTTAAGGAAGAAGAATCTTGGAATTTAGAATAAGAGTGTGAAGAAGCTTTCGAGAAAATCAAGCAGTACCTACTAAATCCACCCCTATCTATCAAGCCGAATTGTAAAATGGCAAGTTATACTAGCTGAGTATGACATAGTATATATGTCAAGAAAAGCCATCGCTGATCACCTAGTTAATCATGCTATGGAAGATTATGAGCCATTAAAATTTTTCTAACCTGATGAAGATGTGCTTTTAATTGAAGAAGGAAAATTAGATTGGTGGACTATGTACTTTGATAGTGCTGTAAACATATGGTAACAAAGTTGATGCAATGATAATCTCTCCTAATAAAAAGCAATATTTGGTTAAGTTATAATGCAACATAGGAGTATCAAGTTTGTATTCTCGTTTTAAAGGTGGCATTGCATTCTCGTTTTAGAGGGTGCATTGAAGCTAAATATAAAAAATATATAGATGTGTATGGAGACTCATTGTTGATCATTTACCAAGTAAAAGGAGAATGGCAAACCAAGGACGAGAAGTTGAGACCTTACCAAGAATACCTGTCTAAATTGGCTAGAGAATTTGAGAAAATAAAGTTCACCCATCTAGGAAGGGAAGGAAACTATTCTGATGTTTTGGTCACACCAGCTTTTATGACTAGAATAGACTTTGTGCACAAGGTACAAGCGATACACATTGATATCAAAAGTAACCCAACTCATTGTTGCTTAGTTAAAAAAGAAATAAATGGAAACCCTTGATACTATGATATCAACAATTTCATCCAAAACTAGACATATCCCATGTGGGCATCTAAAATCAACAAGAAGACTTTGAGGAGGTTGGTAATGGATTTCTATCTTGATAGGAAAACTTTGTATAAGATATTATCTGACGGAACTTTGTTGAAATGTTTGGATGGCATAGAGGCAAAAAAAAAAAAGTGATGAGGAAATTTATGGAAGGAGACTTGATCTATCAATATGGTCCATTAGAAAAGATTATAATTAATAATCCCCATGAACTTCAATAGTAAGATGATAATAGAACTCTGCACTAAATGGAAAATTAAGCATTCATATTCCTCGCCATATAGGCCAAAGATGAATGGTGTGGTAGAAACTGTCAAGAAGATTTATTTAGAAGATGGTAGTCGTCTATAAGAATTGGCATAAAATGTTGTTATTTACTCTTCATGCGTACTGCACCACAAACCAAACCTGAACAAGAGGCACCCCATATGCTTTGGTATATGAAATGGAGGTGGTGATGCCTTTAAAAGTGGAAACCCCCTCATTAAGAGTATTGGTAGACTTTAAGTTTAGAAGAGGTGGAATGGATAAAAGTTAGTTATGAATAGTTGAATCTAGTCGGTAAAAAAAGGATAGTTGAAATCTGTCAACATCAAGGATGGCCAAATCATCTGATAAGAAGGTCTAACCTCGAGGATTCCATGAAGGAGATTTTGTACTGAGGAAAATATAACATTTACTAGGAGAAGAGCAACAAACAATAAGGGTCGTTACGTGGTAAAGGAAGCGTTCTTTGAAGGAGCTTTATTGTTATCTAGAATGGGTGGAGGAGATCTAGTTAGACTTGTGAATGCTAACTCTATGAGAAATAATATACTTCCTGATCAATAAAATAAAGTTCGGTCATGAATTCTCTCTGTAAAGAACCTAAGTTTTCACAAAGTGCATGATTTTATAGCATTTAAAATCTTTTACTTAAAAGAATTCTTTTACACGTGACTAAAGAGATGACTCCATCAATTCCCAAAATGAAGGGATCCAAACCAAATTTAAACCTGATAGGTACTGCACACTACACTAGGGGCAGAAAGTGCATATAGAGGTTTATAGTGAACCAAAGCCGCCCAAAAGGGTATATCATCATAGAACGTTGCTTAAAACATAATATGATGATTGCATTGAAAGTTTTCATAAAGTGCATGATTTGATAGCATTTGAAATTTTTTACTTAAAAGAACTTTTTTACATGATTAAGGAGATGACTCCATCAATTCCCAAAATGGAGGAACCCAAACCAAATTTAAACCTGATAGGTATTGCACACCACACTGGGGGCAAAAGGTGCACATAGGGGTGTATAGTGAACCCAAGCCCAAAGGGGTGTCATTATAGAACATTGCTTAAAAAAACAAAATGATAATTGTATTGAAAGTTTTAGTTTTCATGAACAAAACCAAAATTTTTGAGTTTTCCTCTAAAAAATAATTTCTCAAAAAATAGAAAAGGCAATTAAAACATCGACAAAAGTAAAATACAAAGCAACAAAGAAAGGGCCCCATAAGGAACAGGATATCTCATCATCAAGTATGAAAAGGATAGAAAATGCAGTACGTGGAGCATATATTGATTAAAGAGGACAAGTCGAACAAATAAGTAAAAATAAGAGCTCAAAGAAGTCTATAATAGAAAAGGAGACCATCTTTAGAAAAGCGTGGAGTTTTCTAAACGGGCAGGTCACCCGGCATTTAGACCACTTTTAAAATTCTTTTGAATAAAGAAATGGGTAGGTCACCTAATAATGAGACCATATTTAAAAAGGCATCGAGTTTTGATAGTTTTATTAATTTATCTTTACAAAACTTGCTACTCAAGTTTTAGCTTCGCAAGTTTCATAAAGAGGGGGCATCTATTGTTACCCATTTTTAAGTCATATGCGCTACTGGAGATATCCCTTTTAAATCAAAGGCAGAAGTTTAGTTCATGATTGCTGGGAAAATGACAAAAGCTAAGAAGAAAGAAATGTTTTTTTTTTTCGAACCCTGTTTCAGCCATCTCCTACTCTCTTTATCCTTCCCCACAACTACCAAAATTGTCAGGATTCTTAGGCTAATTAGAATTCTTTATAATGCTAAATTCATTCCTCTTTTACATGGGTTGTAAGGTTGAAATAAATCCCTTGAAAGTGGCACTAGAAAAACTAGTTCTACTGCTGCCGCAATTTTTTTGTTCCAACTTAGGCTCTGATTCTGACTTCGTTTCGTACGATATCTAATCATCCCAACTATATTCTACCACTCATGACATGTTGAAGAATGGACCTACACCTTTATTGGGTCCTAGGGCTCATTGTTCTTATGGCAGGCTCTCAGTCGAGGATGCTTGGCATTGTTAGTTTCCTGAATTTAGATCGGGAGACCCTTTTTGACCAACCAAATTGTGCCCTGATTCTGTCATGTAAAACAATTATATCTCACCTTGACTCCCCTTTAAAGCCATAGTCATGGATGCATAGATGAATTTGGGCTTTCGAATCAATGGATTTCGATATCAAAAGCTCAAGCTCTACACGTTTAAATATCTGACGTGAAAATAGAGAATTCTGCCACGAGTAGGATTCTGACCCAAGTTTTGCATCCAAAAAAAATTTTGCTGCCATCATGATTTTTCTGGTTCATTCTTAGGGTACTCCCAGTCATATCGGGATGGTCGGGTCGGCATTTGTCAGTTTTTGAATCAAATCAGGAGACCCTTTTTGACCAACGAGATCGCGGCCCGATTCTGTCCTATAAAATGATTATATCTCGCCTTAAATCCCTAGTAAAGTTGTAATCCTACACGCATAGATGAATTTTGGTTTTTGAATCACTCGATTTCGATATCAGAAGCTCAAGCTCTGCACGTTTAAAGCTCTGACGTGAAAATAGAGAATTTTGCCACGAGCAGGATTTTGACCCAAGTTTTGCACCAAAAAAAA
>NW_011500520.1:113826-114817 GCF_000495115.2 Populus euphratica
TCGGCATTCGTCAGTTTTTTGAGTTAGACCCGGAAATCCCTTTTGACCAACTAGATTACTGTCAGTTTCTGTTCTGTAAAATTTTTTTATCTCATTCTAGAAAATTGTCTCAGATTTCTAAAAAAAATAAAAAATTAAGGTTATTTGGATTTATAGAACTCAAGATGTGGGCTGAACATTGAATAGTGTCTAGGCTGTAGGACAAATTTGGACTTCTTCGTTGTTGCTACAATTTGGACTTGAAAACAACAGTTTTAAAACCAAACCTCTACATGAAAGTTGTAGGCATATGTCCTACCTTTCCATCCATATGAAGTAGACTTAAATTTGAGATCTACAGCTCCAGATATGACCCAATTACCAAACAGTATTTCATTTTGGACTACACCAACATCTCTTTTCTAAGTTTGGTCATCTCTGTCCTTTCAATTTCAGTACTTAAACTCATTCATCAATTCTTTGAAGGCCTGTATTTAAGATGAACATTTATAAAACATGCTTTAGTTAAGGAGTTATTAATACTTTAAGTGCAAAATAATTATATAAAACTTTTATAAAAATGTACTTTAAAGTACTAATTAATAACCAGGGTCTTTATATTTCAAAGCATTATTGTTATGAAAAATGACACTTTCTTTTTCAACTAACAAGACTTTCTTTTTCACATTCAGTTTTCTCTTCATAGTGCTAAGGTCTTTTAAAAAATTAGCATAAGAAGAAACCTGTTTAAAAGCATCTAGCAAATGTATATTGATCCATACCTATTTGAAAGTTTTAAAGATTTTAGCATTGTTATTGACTTTTCTTTGTTTGGTCATGGCATGAAGAAATGGAAGTGGTGGGGGGGAATCAGTCTTTTCTTTATAATATTTAGATTCAACCACTTCCTTATCCCTAGAGATTGACTCATTATCTTTCTCGCAAGGTTCAAGAGTGAGTTTTTCAATAACCTTACCACTATAAAGAGTAGTGACTGATTTGACTTGATCCA
>NW_011500520.1:114998-115423 GCF_000495115.2 Populus euphratica
GTGGAGCATAAGGAGGTGCATATCCATGAGAATTTTAAAAATTATGGTGTGCTTGAAATGGTGGTTGTGAAGTTTATGCATTGTTATTATCACTTTTCTAGCAGAAATTTGGGTGATTTCTCCAATCAAGGTTATATGTTTGCGAGTGTGGGTTATGATTAGGCCTATAAAAACTGTTTAAAGTATGGGCTTGTTCATGGAGACATTTCTTAAAAAAAGGCAAACTTGGACAGTCATTGGTTGAGTGCTCATTTGTTTCACAGATTTGACATACAATGTCTTGAACAGATTTTAATTGACCACTCTTTTTTAATTCCATTACCTCAACTTTTCTAGCTAAAAAAAATAGATTTTAATTGACCACTTTTTTTTATTCTAGTGCCTCAACTTTTCTAGCTAAAGATGCAAACTTGGCTTGGAGGTCA
>NW_011500520.1:115512-130245 GCF_000495115.2 Populus euphratica
TGTACATACCTCCATTAGATGTATGAGGTTGAGTTTTACTCGGTGTCTCATAAGTACCTACTATGTTCTAATTTTGAGTATTTTCAACTAACTAGTCTAAGTACTACATTGCTTCATCAGGGTATTCATCTTCAAAAGTTTCATTGCACATCAATTCCACCATATGCCTATCTGTAGGTGTTAACCCTTCATAAAAATATGAAACCAATCTTCATATTTCAAAACCACGATAAGGGCAAGTATTAAGCTAGTCTCGATTTCTATCCCAACATTGGTAAAACGTTCTCTTGGTTTTTGAGTGAAAGTGGTGATGTCTTTTGAAAGAGGTTGTTCTGTGAGAAGGGAAAAACTTTTTTAAAACTGTTGCATTTCATCTCAAGTACGAATGAATCTTATGTTTTACTAAAAATCTATACATATTTTTAAAAAATAGTAAACAAATTGAGGGGGCCAAGTCGAGGCCTCGGTCGGGTGAAGCACTTACCCACACCTAACTCTGACTCCAACTCCAGTCAAATTGGGTTGGATTTTATCCAACTCCATTTGACCTTGATCAAACTGGAAAAAAAAAAATCTAAATAATGTCTGGCTTAAAATTAAAATGGAATGCATCAGGAGTGAAAACTATGCATGAAGGTGTACTTGTTCTTGTAGGATTCATATGGTCTCTAAGTGTTCTAACACGGTTAGTCTTATTTTTCTGATTATGAAGCGACTGATTATCTTCTTCGGCTATATTTTCTGAAAATAATAAGGATACCCTACAAAGTCTACCATTTAATATACATGACCACACTCTTATGCACGTGTAGGAATAGAATAAAAAGAAAAGAAAAGAAAATAAGGAGAAACAAAATAAAAGAAACAAAGTTATATAGAAGAAAAGTGAAAAGTAAACAAAGTTAAATACAAGAAAAGTGAAAAGATAAAATAAAATAAATACTATAATTTGTACAAGAATTTACCTCCCCAGTAATAGCACGCCAAAAACTTGACACGACCAAAAGATTGATGTTTTTTTTCAAAGGCAGCAGTGTCGAAGTAATAAATAACCCGGCAAGACCGGGGTTGAACCACAAGGAGGTTAATTATGTAAATTAACAACAACAACAACAATAACAAAACAATAATAATAGTAATAGTAATAATAAAGAAGAAGAAGAAGAAGAAGAGAAGTTGATGAAACTTTAAGATAAAAGATTAATGTAAATATCAAATAATGATAAAAATAAATGCCAAAGTTAGAGGATCCACTTATGGTATTTCAAATAAGTATAGTATAAACTCTTATTAGTCAAATAGAAACCACACATAAAGGAGGTTCCAATAAGATTATAAATGGTTAATATGATTACATTAGTTATCTTATTCAAATAATGCTAATACTTGTAAATGTTGTCAGACATTCATGATTATAACTTATGTTAATAACAAATCAAGTTCCTTTCATAGCACGGGTATCGGTTATACCATACAGTTTGTGCTATGAAAATGCCAAACATTTGTTATAACAAGTGTTATACAACATAAATCTAGATTAACCATTTAACAAGTAAAGTATTAAGAGTGAGCAAGTTAACAAATACACAACATGTTAGTATCAAATATTAAAATCCATGTTAAGTTTACACTATATTTATTCTTATACTATTAGTGTTACCTTCTCATTTTGACATAATAAACTTAGTTAAACATAATGAAAGAGAGAAATATAAATAAACAAGATAGAAACATAAATAAGATAAAAGTTAACTAAGTAAATGAAAGAAAATGAAAAGCACAAACAAGATATTAATGAAAGCAAAACTTGAGCATTAAAAAAATACAAAGAGAGAAAGTAACAGCATGATCTTGATCTAAAAATCAAGATGCCTAAATGCATGGCAAACACCTTCTTTTATATGCCAAAATTTAGAACTATTGATTTGATAACTAATTGTTGAGTGGATAGCCATTTCTTAACTTGTTGACAATTCTTATCTTCTTGTTTGAAAAAAACATCATTGATAATGTCAGAATTTGAACCAACCTCACCATGAAAGTTTTAGGAAATTATCTCAGCTTTCGAGGAAAAAACATTAAGGTCATTTGGACTTCTTGAACTCGAGATATGGTCTAAACACTGAACAATGTCTAGGCTGGATGACATATTCAGACTTCTATATTATTGCTAAGATTTGGACTTCCAAACAGTATAATTGAGTTTTGCTTTCCACATAAAATTTTTAGGTTTATGTATTAGCTTTCCATCAATATAAAGCAGACCTAAATCTGAGATCTACAGCTCCAGATATGACCCAATTATCAAAAAGTGTTCTAATTTGGACTATACTAACATCTCTTTTCTAAGTTTGGCCCTCTCTTTGTTCTTTCAATTTCAATACTTCAACTTATCAATCAATCCTTTTATTTACGTGATGGGCCTGCATTTATGATGAACATTTACCACAAATTAAAGGTATCTTGTGGTATCAAATTTGCTATTATAAACATGCTTTAGTTAAGGAGTTATTGATATTTCAAGTGCAAAATGATGATATAAAACTTTGATAAAAATACATTTTTAAATACTAATCACGAACCTCCAAGAGATTTTCTTCGCCTCCACCTTTATTTGTAGCCTCTTCTTATTGGGGACCTATATAAGAGTACAAAAAAATAAGAAAAGAGAAAAAAAAAGAAAAAAAAAGATATTAAAAAGTTGGAAAAACCAAAAAATATATATTGATGAAGAGAACAAGAATAAAACCTGGAAAATTGTGAAAAACTAGTTGGGAAGGACCAAAATATACAAGGTTGGAAAAATTGGTAGTCTAATATTGACTTGTAAATGCCCTTTAAATTGGAAAATAAAATTTAGAAGTGAAATTCAAAATTGTATGTTTAAGAACTCAATTGAATTTTTTCAGGGTTTAAATTGAATTTATTAAGGGTTTAATTGCAAGAAAATTTATTTTTAAGACCTTTAATTGGAAGAAATTAAAGTTTTATGTTAAGTCATAAGTTATAAAAGCTAATTTGGTTACACTAGGGGTTTAATTTCACAAATATTAAAGTATAATGGAAATTAGAGACTTGATTGAGGAAATTCAAAACTAATGACTAATTGTAAAAGGTTAGTAGCTTTAGGGATTGAAATCAACAAAAACATGGGTCAAATAAAAAACAATTGAAAGGTAAATAGTCAATTGAGAGTCAAAATGTACAAATCAGGAATGAGAGACTAAAATGAAAAAGACAGTGAACTAGCATAATCAAGATTGATATTTGAATTTAATAAGGATGAAATTGCATAAAATTAAAAGTTAGAGGGTAATTAAGGGTATAATCAAGAAGATTTGAGAGTTTAGGGACTAAATTAAATTTTGGTCAAATCCAAAATTTAAAGCCATAATCTCTTAATGGTTAACCTAGATGACACATCGTCTAATTCTTGTTCAAAACACACCTTTTAGAATGGAGGACATATGATATGTTATCTGCCCACTATTTATCTTCTTTTTTAGGTAGTTTTGAGCTGATTAAGTTGGTCATCTTTAAACAAAATAATGTGAAGTTATAGACTTTCAAATTAAGTAATGTTCGATAAAAACAAAAGTGTTCACCTCCTCTAATAATATTAGATGATCTCCGATGACATTTATATCAGAGTTGCTCTGACAAAGCCTCGAAAGTGGTTAACTTAGTCAACTTTAATAATGACACCTATTTTGCAAAACCATTGCTTTTTTTTTTTTCATTTGTTCACACTCCAAACCTTAGTGGTTTCTTATCAAGGGCTGAACACGTTTATGTCAAGATCAAAAAGCCCAGAAACATCTATTTGGTCTACAAGTTTAGCAAAACCATAAAAATCTTAAAAACTAAGTTTGTGGCAAAACTACCATTATAAAACCAGCATGTACAAAGCTTCTAACTATTAAAACCACTCCAAAACCTTCCAATTTTGATCAAAAGTTCAAGCATTAATCATTCCTTGTTTGAATCCATCATAAAAACCCTAACAAAAGCCTAAGAATACTTATTAGGGGGAAAAAGGAAAAGAAGGAAGAAAAGGCAAAAAAATATTAATGAGAAAGCTAAGTGTGAAGATTTAATAGCCTAGCATAAAGATTTCTTAAGCTTTCATTATAGTAAAGGTAAACTTTGCAAAGGTAAAACATAAATGGGCAATAGTCGTCGATGAAGCTTTGAAGGTATAAATTTCCTCTAACCTAGGAGGTGTTGTTTATGAGACACACCCCCAGCGCTCCTTTGCATGTTTTAATAATATTTTGGTTTTGTTTAGGTGTTATATTGTGGTTAGCTTGAATTTTGATTAATACATAAAAATATCATTTTTCTGTGCTTAATCCTACTTTTAATTGGTTAATCATGTTTATTGGATATTTAAAAAATTATTTGGATGAAATGAAATTGTTTTGGAATCTTCCAAAAATGGCAATGGCCTTTGGTGTTTGTTTAGGTGCATTTTCTTGATTTTTAGGTTTGTGTGATCATATTAAATGCTAAAATATCAGTTTTGAACCTTAAATTGTTAAATATGCTTGCTGTTTTAGTTTGATAGTTTTGGAAAATGAAACCTTATGCATGATTTTGATGATTTTGATATTGTTTGTTAGTTCTTTTTATTTAAACATGTTTGATATTGGTAATGTTGTTTGTTAGGACTGAAAGGAGGGGGTTTAGAGGTAAAAAAATTAGGTTTGGCAACAATGTTACATTTTGTAGGTTTTCTATATAGTGTTTTAGAAAGAAGGTTGCCTTTGCAATTATTGATTTGAACCTTTTTTTGTCCAATTTGTTGCACTAGTGATTGTGCATCAAAAGTATCATTAAGTCTCTTATTTTACATATATATTTATTGTTTTTATTTTGGTTTTTATAATAAATGATGCGCTTTTTAGTAATGGAGTTTTTTTTAATGTTTTGCTAGGTTTTTGGAGCTTAAACGAATTATATCAGAAAATTTAATGCCAGAATTCAAATTGAAGAATTAAAGAAAAATTTAGTTGAAGTTTGAAGAGAATTTTGGTTCAAATAAGTGCTATAAATTTTCGCTAAAAAATCAATTCTATTCCAATCCTAGAAAAGATTATCATATGATCTATTTCAAGCCCAAACTTGTCTTATATTGTGTGCAAACTTCAACCATCAAACACTCAAGGTTTCAATGTCAATCTTTGGCCAAATAATAGGTACATTTGTATCCTTATATGATGTTTAAATTCAGTCCAAAATCAGCCTTCAAATCAGCCTAAAACACAATCCATGATCTTATATGTCTACACAATAAATAACAATTGATTTATTTTAGGTAATCCATTGATCAAAAAAGGCAAGCACATGGATGGAAAGCTGGAGGGGATATTTTAACATTATTTTGGGTCAAAAAGAAGAAGGAGACATCTCATAAATGAGGAAGAAAAACGTGCACCAAAGTGGTTGCAAAGTTGACTTAATTTGATTTTTCAAAACACATTTCGGTGTTTTACCCATAATTTTTAACTTAGGTGTCCAATTGAGCTTTCTTTAATGATCTGGAAAGGTGACAGAATTTTCTATAAATCTATCTCTAATAGACATCTCCAAAAAAGGCTTCTAGGAGGGTTTAAATTGTTATTCAAAGATAGCATCATATTTGTATCTAAATTTTTACTGAAATTGTGTTGTGTTCTTCTTTGTAGATTTCAGTTCTTTAGTTTGTAAAACTTATTATTTCAGTTGGATTCAAGTTCTTTCATGTTTATTGAAGTGTTCTTATATTAAAGTGTTCTTATATATAATAATGGTTGACTAATCTCTTTTTTGGATCCAAATCAATTTTAATGGTGATGTATCGGTGATTCTTTCAAGATATAAGATAACTCAACCTAATATCAAAGATAGTGATATTAAATCGGAGGATATTACAATGAAGTTTAAAATGATGAAGATTGATTATTGCTTAAGAATGAAAAAGTACTTTCATATTAAGTAAGACATTGAATCAAGCAATCTCTATACCAAAACTAAAGTTTGTGCATAAAAATTCAAGATTATAACATTACCTAAATGATTTCTAAAATTTCTTTACAATAATAAATCATTCATGAAGAAAATAAGAAGATAAACATTAAGATTCATTCATATCTTAAAGAACTCACCTTAACCATCATTATTCTTGATTTGGATTTAAGAGATTAGCCAACCATGATTATATATAAGAACACTTTAATAAATATGAAATAACTTGAATCAATCTGAAAGAATAAGTTTTACAAACTAAAGAACTGAAATCTACAAAGAAGAACACAACACAATTTCAATAAAAATTGACACAAATATGATGCTAACATTGAATAATAATTTATACCCTTTTAGAAGCTTTTTTTGGAGATGTCTATTAGAGATAGATTTATAGAAAATTCTATCACCTTTCCAGATCATTAAAGAACTGCTCATTTAGACACCTTAGTCAAAAGTTATAGGCAAAACACTAAAAGGTGTTTTGAAAAATCAAATCAAGACAGCTTTACAACTAATTTGGTGCACGTTTTTCTTCCTCATTTATGAGGTGTCTCCTTCTTCTTTTTGACCCAAAATAATGTTAAAATATCCCCTCCAGCTTTCCATCCATGTGCTTGCCTTCTTGGATCAATGGATTACCCAAAATAAATCAATTGTTATTTGTTGTGTGGACATGTAAGATCATGGATTGTGTTTGGGTTAGTTTGAAGGTTGATTTGGGATAGATTTAGGGCTGATTTTGGGCTGAATTTGAGCATCAAATAAGTATACAAATGTACTTATTATTTGGGCTAAGATTGACATTGAAACCTTGAGTGTTTAATGGTTGAGGTTTGCATACAATATAAGACAAGTTTGAGCTTGAAATAGACCATATGATAATATTTTTTAGAATTGGAATAGAATTGAGTTTTTGGGGAAAATTTGGAGTACTTATTTGAACCAAGATTTTATTCAAACTTTAATTTTTTGTCCAATTCGTTGCACTAGCAACTTTGCGTCACTTGACTAATTAATAATTTAGGGTTAGTTTTCATTAATAACTATGTTTTTTGAGTTTTAATCCTAGAAATTTGTTTTTGCACTAAAATCTATTTTAATCAAATCATGATTATTGGTTCCTAATCATTGATGTTTGATGCTTGATAATTTTATGATGATCGATTTTCAACATGCTTATGTTTTTGGTTTGTTCGTATCTGGTCTGAATCTTGTTAAGCCTGTTTTTTATTTTCTTGAGTTTTTCTAGGTTTTGATTTGTTTCTAACAAAAATTTTCATGTTTTTGTGTTTTTGCAAGTTTGGTTTGTTTTGGATTTTGATTTTGATTTTGATTTTGATTTGTTTTTCAAGTCAAACTAGTGTTTTTAGTTCGATTTATGGTTGAATCAAAGATTCTGCATCTACCCAATCAGGTCAAATTAGGGTCAGTTGGTTAAGGCCTTGTTTTGTTTTTAATTTTTTTTGATAAAGGATTTTTTGGCTTAATGGTGTGTTTGGAAAACATGCCCTTATACTTATTTTAATAGTTTTATTTAAAGAAAAAATAGGTTTTAACTAAATAAAGCCTTAAAAAATAATAAAGATAAATAAAATATTTCCTTGCATATAGTAAAAAATCCTTAAAACAGACATTAGAACATGTCTTAAAATTAAGAAAAAATCTCAAAAAGTATTTTTGCTTGTTCAAAAATAGAAAAATTATTGCATAGATTTTACAACTAGTATGTAAAAGTTTTGAAGGAGTTTAACCTATATTTAAAAAATATTAAAAATTTATTTTTAATAAGAAAATATTTTTTTCACATTTAATATAAGGATAAAAACCTACAAAAGGTTTAATATCAAAAATATTACTAGAGATAATAATTTATTAATATTTATTTTTAATATAAGAGTAACAAACATTGTATGGAGGTTCATATCCAAAATATTATTAGGAGTAATATAATTGACTCACTTCTACTATAAGGATAAAAACTTTAAATTTTATCTGAAATATTATTTGAAATGATACAATAGCTAAGAATTTCAAGTTTATTTGAAAGAACCCTTAATAATAATTGGGAATATGTCAATATATATCTCACGATACAAGAGTCATGGATATTTTAAATACAAAAGAGAAAAGAAAAAAAATAAAAATCATCGAATCTCTTTGAATTTCTAACTATGGTTCATTTTCAGTGCATAAGTTGTGAATATATCTGTTTTCTCTATACTGAGACCTTTTAAACCAAGTTCTTGATCTAGAAAACTAGGTTTGTTTATCTTAACAATCCCGTCATAGTGGACTATTAGAATTTAGAAGCACCATTAAACCATAACAACAATAAGAAAAAACCAATGTAGTTTATCTCATGTAAGACGTACTAGGGGTGCTAATACATTTCCTTTACACTACCTGTCCGTTACCTAGAATCTTTAAAACTTAGTTAGGATTTCTAATAATTATAATACTAGGTAGCGACTCCTTATTTAACTAAATGCCTCTCAACTCATCCAGAAAGGGTCACTGTGATGTCGCTCTCTTGTTAAAGGTAAGAAAATTATAAAAGTTTTAAGACATGAATTGAGGGTTGACTCAGTGAAGGCCGATATCATGTGTTTGGAGAATCAACTTGGGTTAACCCAAGTCAATGCAAGAATCAAAAAAATTGCTATCATAGTTTTGAAACTTAATGCAGGGGTCAACTCGGATCAAGATCAAGGTCACAACTTAGGAAGGTCAATTCATGTTGATGATGTAAGGATAAAAATCATTATTATCATAGTTTTAAAATCCGACTAGGGAGTCAACTAGGGCAAGGCTCGAGTCTTGAGTCATGAGGGTCAACATAAGTTGATCCAAGTCAGCATATAGATAAAAATGATTATTATCATAGTTTTAAAACCCAACTCAGAAATTGACCTGAGGCAAGGTTCAGGTCACAAGTTGAGAGGTTTAATCCGATTGACCAAAAAAAATTAAAATAATCAAAGCAATGTTATTTTGACCATTTTTTTCTAAAAAGTCTCGAGTTTACCTAGGTTTATGACTAAGTTAGGTCAAGTCAATCATTCTTTTATTTTTTAAACTCAAACTAGTACAGGCCTCGTGTTGACTCGATTTTGGGTCAATTCGACATGCCATTCTTTGTTTTATAACCAGAGTTATTATAATATTATTAATTTTAATACTCAGTAAAAATTAATGTAAAAAATATCTAATTATATTTTTACATATATAAGTTTGACAAAAATACATATTAATAGCAAAATTATTTTTTTTCATATTTTACTATGTCTTATCTACCATAATTAAACATGATTCAAAAATAATTTATTTATCTTGTACACCATTATCAAACATAATTTTATCTTCATCTTCTTTTATATCTAGCTTCTATTATCTTTGATTTTTTTTCTCAACATAATAACATAATAACTAAATGATACCTTAAAGATGTAAGAATCACAATGATATATTCACTTTCAAAATAATGGCTTGAAGATTTGATTTATTAACCTTAAAATTCGTATTTTTTTCACAAGTAGTCCTAAGCTATAAAACTTTAGATTAGCTTTCTATTAATGACTTAGGTAATCTAAATGACAAAGTTATGATAATTTAAAGTGAAATTTTTCTTTTTAAAAGTGTTTGTTTTACTTGAAAATATATTAAGATATTTTTTTCTCTGATTTTTTATTTACTTTTGATATAAATATATTAAAATTATCAAAAAAATACTAAAAAAATCAATTTAATAATAAATAAATGTATTTTTAAAAATCATCTAAAAATAAAAGCTACCACACTCTTATGCAAGTAACACAGATTGATTTTAATATTCATGTTATCTTGAAGTAGATATTCTTCTATATTTTAAATATTGCACTTTTTTTAATATTTTGTCGGCAATACACACACATGGGTTCTAGATTTTATTTGGCCATGAAAACAAATTAGAGATGAAATGTAACCATTACCCTTGAAATTCCGATACGAAACAACTCTTTCAATTAAAATTTTACTCATGCTTTATTAAAAACAATGATAATAAAAAGAAAGTATGATAGAGCGTCATAACCACCATTCTTATATAAAATAAATAAAAAATATAAAATTAACAAATAAAATTGAGAATGAATCATCTATTACAAGAGTTAAGTGTTTTGAATTAAACTCTAAACTCAACTATAAATTAAATGCAAAACATACCATTTGAATTGTTGATTGTTGGGAGGTAATTTTTATTCTGATATGCTTTGGTTGTTGGCTTGCAGGTCCATGTAAAAAGTAAGTGCTGGCAAATGATTTTCTCACAAAAAACTGAAAATTTGAAATTTCTACTATATATAATTATTAAGAAATAATTTTCAATAATCATTAAGAAAAAAAACCTTAGAAAAAAATTAAAATTAATTTTTTAGAAAATTGATATATAACATGAATATTAGAAATCCCTAGTTATTATTTTAAAAAATATTAATAATAAAATATTTTTCAATTTTTTTATTAAATAAAAAATCTAAGCCATTAATTTTTCAAAAATTTCAAATGCTTAAGAAATTAAAATAATTTTAAACATTTCAAAACATTTTATATTCTATTTCTTGAAAATTCTTAATTTTTTTAATTAGTTTATTAAAACCTTTCGAAAGCATAAGTTTCTTTGATATATATATATTTCTTAAAACATTTTCATGAAGTGTAGTGATTTAGTATTGTCCGAGTTTTAATTTATTAAAACTTCTGAATAATAATAATAATAATAATAATAATGAACCTTTCTTCACAATATGAGAATGTAGCCATAGATATGTGCACGCACACATGATATCTATCCATTTGTTCGTGGATACAACTATAAAGCTTCTTTTTTTTTTATTATTAAAAAAATAATAATTGATATAGTAAATTTTAAATGAATGACGGGTCATAAATATAACTTTTTAATTTTAAAATAAAACGTAACAAAGACGAGCTTGACATGATCTTAACCGACCTTCATCACCTCCTGTTCTTATAAATTTCTTATTCCTTCAGGAGCCAGCTGGTGTTCCTGGGAGCGTCTTTCTCCATATTTTATCTCTCTAATTAAGTCACCATCTCCCATTTCTCTTTTCGGTCTTATTTTTTAATCAATTCCCGGCCGAACTAGATCTAAGATTGCAACATGCCTTCTTTTTTTTTTTTCTTAAAAAAAGATTTTTTCTTTCTATGAATCCTCTCCCTACTGTATTCCCTTTCTATCGTTATCGTAAATACACAACATTAATTAATTCATCGTTTTCACTTTTAAAGATACCCGTGTCTGTATAAATACACAACGGGTCTATTTTACGATAAAACCGATGCTTATGTCGAAAAAGAAGCTAGGGCAGGAGTGCTTGTTCTTTTATGGAGAGCAAGCCAGTGGGATAGAGAAGCCAGACCAATTACAAAGGCACGTAGGATCTCATATATTATTCTTTTCAGGTTGGGTGGATTGTCTCTAGGCGCTTGGAGATTACCGCCTGTCCTTTCTATATACTTAAGCAACACGATTACTGTTACTGTCGAACGTAAGATGACAAGATTATTATTAAGGTTATAAATAGCACATATATAACTCAAATGACATGTACGTGCTATAATTATATAAACTTGAAGGTGACGATCGATGATGAAGAGGGTTTCCTCTCTTTCGTATATTGGGTGGGGTGCTAGCTGATGAAATTTTGTATTGTTCCGTTACATAAATAGCTAGCTAGAGATCAGTTTACGCGCACCACGACTAATCCCACGGTCCACTGGACATCCTGCAAGCCTCAATGAACAGGTTAGACACCGCGGGGTGACAAACGTACCACACAGTAAGGAGCCAGCAGAACCAGGAAGGACACCACTCACCAGCCCCATTTCTACTGGGACTCGAACCAAAGTTCGAAAGAAAACGAGCAGCGCCTTACACCACTAAACTACAAGCTGCTTGGTGGGTTTCCTCTCTTTACCCTCTCTTTCGTATATTGGGTGGGGTGCTAGCTGATGAAATTTTGTATTGTTCCGTTACATAAATAGCTAGCTAGGATGTAACGCCTATGCATGGAGGATTGGTACATGCTTAAAGCGTCCCATTTTGATGGAAGGACTATTGACCTAACCATCCAAGTTTGTTTTCTATTGGATGAATATGTCTTGTTCATGTATTTTTCCTTCTGGAAGTATGGCTCGCTGTTTTGGTGAAGCAGCACTGGCCATTTTGCAGAAGTGGAATTAATAGTAGGATTTCTATGGTTGATGGGCCCTTATTATGAAGAGTGTGTGTGTGTGTGTCTGTTTGTCTAGTGAGAAACAAGATGGCACAATTCACCAGAGCTTAAAATAAATAGCTCTGTGTAGCATACGCATTGCCTGCTGTGTGCAATGAGAGACACAATATATCAAATTGATGTTCATATATTTGCTCAACAATGCAAGTTCCAAATCAATAATCTTCATTTCAAATCTTTCACAACTAATGGAAAATGATGTTATCGGCATGCAACAGCATCATATTTCTTTCTTTCTTTCATTATTATTAATAATAATGGCTGGGTTTCATATGTCAGTGCTGAATCTCACATCTATTAGTAATAAGGAGTTTGAGGAGTTTATATATAAGATAGATCCGCACCTCTTCGTTTAGATGTCGAGATTAAAATAGTATTCAATTCTACGTGGAAACCCTTACACGTGCAGGACGTCCAGATCAACGAGGGCAAGTGTGGTGTGGTTGGTTTCAGATTTCAATGTTGTCACCCAATAATCGGGTAAGCGTGCGCTCTCATGGTTTTTTATTTCTTAAACGTACATGGCTGATTAATAAAACTCATCATGTGTTGAGGAAACCAACGTGGTTGATCATATTTTTTTAAGTTTTATATTTTTAAGTATTTTAAATTATTTTGATGTGTTTATTTTAAAAATAAAATAAATATTATTATTATATATTTTTAAATAACAATATATTTAAAAAAATAATATTCCTCACAACCTCAAACAAACTATAAAAAGCTTATATGTGAGCTGCAGATTTATTGAGCTTTACATGTTACCAGAAAATTCCACATTGACTAGGAATAACAAGTTTGAGGTATCATAATAGTTAAGTCATTTTTGTTGAGTCAAATATTTTTATTTTCTATAAAAAAAATCATATCATCTATTTTTTAAACGTATTTCTATAGTTTTGAAAATCTAAGTTCAAATCAAAATTTTTTATGCATACAAACAATTAAATAAATCAAGAATTATGTATTCAAATAAGTAAATAAAAAGTCAATAACATTATCTAATAATAAAACTTGAAAAGTCAAGAGACAAGTGGAAATAAAAATATTTAATCTTGAAAGATTAAATATTTACCCTCTTCTATTTGCTAAATTTATTTATTAAAATATTTTATATTGAAGTAAACAATAATAAAAATAGAGACACAAATTAAATTTATTAAATAAAATAAAAGGAGAAAACAAACATCATGTAAAATTGCATATATTAAAAATATTATCTAAAAATATTGTTTTTTAATTTTTAAAAATAAAGTTCATCACTACATCGTTAAACAATTTTATCAATGGATTCATTCCGTTAGTGTAAGGTGCACAATTTGTTAAAAAAAATAAATCACAATTCCTAGTGTAAGGTGCACAATCCGTCAGTGTACGGTGCACAATTCGTTAAAAAAATCACATCGGCGATCTTACAGACGACGAAGTGCACCAATTTGTTGTCAGTGTAAGGTGCACAATCCGTTAAAAAAATCACATCGGCGGTCTTACAGACGACGGTCTTACAGACGACGAAGTGCACCAATTTGTTTTCCTGTGAGAACTTTATCAAAGGAATAATTCTGTCTGTATTTTCAATAGTAATCCAAAGGAATAATTCTGTTTGTATTTTCAATAGTAATTACCGACGAACTGTCCATCGGTGATTGTGGCATGGATGGTAAATATTTCAGAACTCCCTATCAATATATTCGTTGGAAATAGTAATGGAAACCACCGATGGAATATATCCGTCGGTGATTGTGGCATGGGTGGTAATTTTGTTGCAACTCTCAATAAAATACTGATGGCCTGGTTCCGTATGTAAAGCCATCATTATTTATGTAAAATATTTAAAACAAAATTATTTATTAATAATTAAAAAACTAATAAACCAAATAAATAAAGAAATAAATTTGTATTAAACATTAAAAATATAAAAATAATGTTAAATAATATTCATCAAAATATTCACTGCAAATTTAATGTGTTTCAAAAATAAAATTAAACTGGAATAACGTCGGAGTTGGAGGAGGAAGAGGAAGAGGAGGAGGAGGAGGATGCTAGTTGTTCCTGGGACTATACGGCTAAAATAAGGCTGCACATATATCATCATTGACACCATCAAAAGATTGATATCTTCTCTCAAGTATAGGAGTGTCAAAGTAATAAATAACCCGGTAAGACTGAGGTCGAACCATATGGAGATTAACTATATAAATTATAAATAATAATAATAATAATAATAAGTAGTTAAAGAGGACTTTGAGATGTAAGATGAATATAAAAATTAAACAATGATAAAAACAAATATCAAGATTAGAGGATCCACTAATGGTATTTCAAATCTTTTTATTACTCAATTGGAAACCACACAGAAAGAAGGTTTCAATTGAATTATAAATTGTTAACATAATTACATTAGTTATCTTATTTGAATAATGTTAATACT
>NW_011500520.1:132048-132950 GCF_000495115.2 Populus euphratica
GCTGAGATCTGATTTGCAATCGATTTCAGAGATAATGAAAGCTTCTCATGAAAGTCTTACGTCTATGGTTGAGATTTGATCATCTGTTCAGAGTAAGAGTAAGAGTAGAATCCTTATAAATTACATAGTTTTTGGTGACAAACATCATCAACTTCTTGTATTTCAAGCCTTTCAAAGTTCCCAACTCTTGAAGCTTTAATCATGTCTTCCTCTTCTTCCAATGCTAACCCAAATCTTATTCCTGTAGTAGAGCCTATAGTTTGGCGTACTACTTTTGAAGTGAATGGTCGTCCAGTTACAATAGAAGATACTGTAATGGACAATGAAGATACTGCTGTAGCCGTGGCTAGAGACATGGTCCTTCCCCGTGATGAAACCATGCTGGCAGCTAGGAGCGATATTGAAGCAGTGAATCAGTCACTTGCTCTCAGTATCAGAGCTACTTCATCTCTGGTGAACGTTGCAGAGCGTCTTCATGCTAGAAGACTTGAGCTGAATACTCAGGTTCTTGATCTCCATCATCTGATCGAGAATTTAAGGAATAGACTCTGTGATGAAAGACATCACAAAAACGACTTGGAAAGGAGAAACCAAGAGCTGAATACATATGTTGACTTTTGGAAGGACTATGTTAACACACGACACCTCGAGTTCGAGGAAGAGATGGAGCATATGCGTGAATAATTTGAAGAATTTTGAGGCATGATTAATGATCAAGATGACAATATCCCTGATTGTCCTCGCGCTGTTTAATATTTGTACTTTTAAACCTGTTGTCATGAATAAAAAGAAATCATCTTTCTTGTCTTTGTTTATGAATTTTGCTTTTATGAAATTGTCATATTTGATGTGATTAGAAGAACTTCATTTCGTCTGAATCTCTTTGTCTGAATCCCGTTGGG
>NW_011506363.1:0-2253 GCF_000495115.2 Populus euphratica
GTTAGCTTGTTAAATATATAATTCAAGTCATGATAATTTTATAGAAAGTAAATCAAAATAAATTACGAAGATCAAATCTTAATCAACTCGATCTCAAATAATAAAATGAAAAAAAATATATATTGAATTAAAATAAGGATAAAAAAGCTACATGTATCAACTCGGGTTAACCTGCCTAACTTGTAACTCACATCATAAGATTGAAATAATCATATAAAAAAAATATAAAGTTTAATTTCTAATCAGTCTAATATTAAATGATGGAATAAAAAAATAAAAACAACTCAAAACAATTTATGCTAACCCGTTAAACACGCGATATAAATTATGAGATCAAGAAAAAATCATAAAAATTAAATGAAAACAATTGTGAAGATCCATTTCCAATAGTCCTAATATGGGATGTTGAAATTAAAAATGAAATAACTAAATTCACGAGACTGAGATAATTTCATAAAATATAAATTAAAAACAATTATGAATTTTAATTTGTAACTAATATAATGTTAAATAAAAAATAAAAAATAAAAAAAATTGATAATATAATGTTAAAAAAAAAATTAAAAAAAAATTGAGTTGTTAGATGATGTATTTGAAAAATAAATCGATTAAAAAGGGATAACAAAAATCAATCTGCAAAACCTGCAATCTGAATTATAAAATGAAGATAATCTCATAAAAAAAACAAAATCCAATTAAAAAAAATTTCAATTAATAAAGAATAAAAAGATAAGCAGAATCCATCTGAATTAATCTGCTAAACTTACAGCCAGAATTATGAGATCAGAATAACCTCATAAAAAATAAAAATAAAAATAAAAAAATTTAAAATTTAATTTTTAACAAACCCAACATTGAAAGATTAAATCCATCAATTAAAAAATAAAAAAAAATAACTTGAGTCAATTCAAGTTAATATAATAAATAACTTAGTCATAGAATAAAGATAAATTTATAAAAAAAAATTAATTTTTTTTTATAAAACTCAACTTCTAATAAAACTAACAATGAAGATTAAAAATGAAAAAAAATAAAATAAATTCATGAAAGTGGTATATAACCTAACAATAAAAATAAAAAAATTATGTAGTATAATATTTAAAATAATATAATATTAAATAATAAAATGTAAAATATTATTCTAATTAATAGTGTTTTGCTGCGTGGTTATAATGAATTAGAAATATTTTTTAATATTTTATTAATTTATTATTAAAAAGATCTTTTAAGTATATTTGAATTTAATCTAAAATTTTGACGACAGCGAAGTATTTTTTATTTTAGTAAAATTTAGATGACGTATACGCGGAGTCACACTTCTGGATCCACTAAACTTAACACAGTACACTCGTGGATAATACATGAGTAGTTGGGTGGTAGGGACCACTTCTTACAAAGAGATAAAATACCATGACAAATATAATGGCCACCACATTTTAATGGCTGACAATAAAAAAATAAATTTGGGGAGCACAAAAATGTGTACACGTGTGTGGGTCTAGGTGTGAGTTCTGCTATTATTCTTTATTTTTAGTTTATTGCTGCCTCCTACTGCAATGAAATTGTTCAAAGAAGACATCCTCCTCCACCAGCGCCTAAAGCACAACATTGTTGTATGCAGATAAGCAGGCATAAAAGTGTGGGCGCGCGCGTATATCTCTAGTTGTAAGTTATGCTATTATTCTTTATTTTTAGTTTTTTTTTTATAATTTTATTTCTTATTTAAAGAAATAAAAACACAATTAAAATAAAAAAAGCTTGAAATTTACTTGGTAATGTGGTATAAGATACTTTTAAAAGTATTTTTTAATTAAAAATATATTAAAATAATTTTTTATTTTTAATATTAACATATCAAAAAATACCTAATTTTTTAAAACAAAAAATAATTTAAAAAACCGAAATTATTATAATACTAAATAAACATTAAAATGATGGTTTTTTTTAACATAAACTTTGAAACCGACCCATATAGCCTACAAACTTTTTTTTTAATAACTCAGTCCCCACCCTACCAACCTTAACCTCAAAAGCATAAAAAATTGACCCTAAAAATTAATTCATTTTTCCCTCGTCAAAAAAACATAAAGGCAAAGCCCATACACACAACGGTAACAATTTAATACCCACTTTGACCCTCCTATTCATTTTTTTAAAAAAAATTTCATTCCATATTTGACATTGTGAAACATTAAAAGAAAATAAAATTTATTATAAATCAAGATTTTTAAAGATAATGTATACCGTAAGATC
>NW_011506232.1:0-1306 GCF_000495115.2 Populus euphratica
TAAATTGTGGAGGAGGAGACACAGTTATTGATGGGAAAGTGTTCGAAGCAGACGATTCAACATCAAATTACTATATAGCACCAAAAGAAAATTGGGCTTATTCTTGTTCTGGAGACTTTGGTTCGGAAAATAACGGTTCCGGTCATTACATAAAAAACGGAATTTGTGGTTCTGCTGAGACACAGTTATACAATTCAAGTCGCCTCTGGTCCTCTTTCTCTGACATATTACGGCTTCTGTTTATTTAAAGGAAATTACACTGTGAAACTTTACTTCGCTGAAACTGTTTACCAAAGTGATGAAGATTATTCGAATTTAGGGAAACGTGTTTTTGATGTATATATACAGGTAACCGCTATATTTTTCTGCAGCTTCTTTAAAAAATTTCCACCATTCAACATCCATTTTTGGTATAGGGGAAGAGAGAACTGAAAGACTTCAACATAAAAGAAATGGTCAGCGGCACCAATAAGACGTGGAATGCAAATTTCACAGCATATGTCGGAGATGATCATCTATTGACTATCCACTTTTTCTGGGCCGGAAAAGGATCTTTCCAGGTGCCAGGTATTTCCTATTCAAGTACTGCTGCCCTGTCTCTGAATGGACCCCTTGTGTCAGGCATTTCCGTAACTGCAAGTAAAGAGTTGCATTCTCTTAATTTGTTGAGCAAATATTTCTGCTACCCTTTATCTGGATAAATAATTTTTTCTTTCTGTCTTCCACTATTTGTATCCAGACTTCAAAGTTAGAACGGGACTATCTCCTTCACAAATTGCAGGGATTACTGCTGGTTCAGTATTTGCTTCTCTACTCCTGTCGGCTTACATGTGGAAAATGGGCTTGCTGCAGAAAAGCTATTTGGATGGTACCTCTCTATGCTAATCTAAAATCATTATGCACCATACACTACCTTAAGAATTCTTATTTTGATGTTTTCTTCAAATAGAAATAACCATTGAGGTCCAAGGTGATGGAAAATCTTTCACCCTCAAACAAATAATCGATGCTACTCGAAAATTTAGCCCCAAAATGGAGATTGGCAGGGGACGCTTTGGAATAGTATACGAGGTCAGATTTTCTTTTTTGAAACATTTGTTCCTCAACTTGCACTTTTTTCTTTCAGAGTTCTGGTAAATTGATTTCACGTGTATACAGGCTGAATTGCCGAATGAGATAAAATTAGCAGTGAAGAAGATTTCTCCTCAATCAAAGCAACATGGAAAAGATGAATTACAAAGGGAAATCTTCAACCTGAAATCTTTGCATCATGAGAATCTTGTTCAATTGTTGGATGGCTATTCTA
>NW_011506232.1:1492-2400 GCF_000495115.2 Populus euphratica
TTATCTTAATTTTCACCTAATGCATTGCCTTGTGAAATTCATATAATTATTGAGAACTAAAACACGTACAGGAGTAATAGAATTCCGTTACTTGATGTTTGTGAGAGCTTCTAATTGTATATTTAAATCTTCTGTTAGTACAAGGATTGTGTACTTGCAAATATCAATAACTTAATATCAATAATCTTGATTTGTAGAACCAAATTCCACGACAAAACTTGATTGGAGAGCTAGATTTGATATCTGTCTGGGAATAGCAAGAGGTTTGAGGTATTTACATGAAGAGAAAAGGTTCAAGATTGTTCATGGAAACATAAAACCTAGTAATATTATGCTTGATAACTCTCTTACGGCCAAGTTGTCTGACTTTGGATTGGCAACGCTTTGTGATGAGGAAGATCCATTTATGACCATCAAAGCAAAAGGGTCGCGGTAAGTATTATGATCATTGATTGACAACTACTTTCATTCTTTTAATTAAGAGCTAACCAATAAATAATCTCTTATTGCAGAGTTTACATGGCACCTGAGTATTCAATGGGAAAAGCAATAACTGTTAAAGCTGATGTTTACAGTTTCGGAGTTGTCCTACTCGAAATAGTTAGCGGGAAAGTTAGTGCAGATTACACACCAAACCAAGAAGCTGAGTTTCTTCTTGATAAAGTAAGTGGACCAGACAGGATAAATCCTCTTAGTTTTCTTTTTTATTCATAGTTATTATCAAACCAAACATGTTCTGTCAACATCAAATGACTTGGTATATGTGTTACATTCATCAACTCATAAAAAGCAAAAGCTAATACTTAGATACCAAAAAACAATTAGAATAAAAAATGATATTATTATTCGATAATTTAATATATGTATTATATTCAACTTATATAAAGTTTATATAATTATATAACAAG
>NW_011506233.1:0-2400 GCF_000495115.2 Populus euphratica
TCTCGCAGGCCATAGGTTCCTAGTGACCATAATACTAGGTGGCGACTCCAAAAAAACGAAGCAAAACACAAATAATAATAACAAAAAAAATCGTCAGCCGATGCCGCGCAGATTTTCTGACGCGCGACAGAATGACGACTCCACTAGGACGCCTTGTTTGGTCAGACTAAGCTTTGATTGTTTGATTGTTTGATTATCCGTTTTGGTCTGTTTCATCTTATTATTTCAATACCTTTATTTCCTATTCATACATAAATACATGCATTCATGCATTTTTTTAATTTGGCAAGAAAACCCAATTCTAGGATAGGAGGGGAGTAGCGATCTACCAAGAAGCTAGCTCTTTGGATATGTCAGATGCCATCAGAAATAACTAGAAGCAGCCTGTTTTGGTCTATAAGGAAGAGCATCAAAAAGAGTTCTCAATTAGCCCTACATATTCAATATGGAGGAGTGGCAGTTCATCTAAGATACTTCAAGAGGTAAAAGAGCAAAGAAAAGCCCAAGATAAGTCGTCCGTGACGTTGGAGCCGAAAAGAAAAAGGGTCAATAATGAGGAAAATCTCCAAGAAGAGTTAGATAAGCTGAGGATTGAGCTCGGTAATAGCAAAAATCATCAAAATTTCCTAGAAAACCAACTTTTGAAAAAATAAGAGATGAAGGCCTCTCTAGATCAGCAATTGAAGGAAAGAGATGAGCAAATTGTTAAGTTAAAGAAGAATCAGCATGAAGCAAATGAGCAACTAAAGGAGGGGAAGGCCAAGAATGACGAGTTGGTAAAAAAGCATGTAATAGTGGAGCACGAATTGGTGAATCTAAAAAGGGCCTTAGAAAGTAGAAAGTCTGCCGACAAAGAGATAATAGCTTCTCTAAAGAAAAAAAAGGGACTAGTATAAATTAAAATGGGAAGCTGAAAAAGAGAAGAATAGATTAGCTAATCTCACCATTGAAGAAGAAAGAAGATTAAGAACTCGATATTAGATGCAAGTTAAAGATGAGATAGAAGCAAGGAGGGTAGCTAAGTCAGACATGAAGGAATACCTGGACAAGATAAATGGTATGAGAAGCCGAATGTCTACAATAAAAGCCAAGCTTGAGTCCCGAGAAGAAGAAGCAAAGGAAATGCAAGAGCAATTTGAGGAATGGCAAGACTATATCAGCAGTTTCGATGCACAACTAAACACTAAGATAACCAAGCTTGATATAGAAAAGGAAGAATTGCAAAGGGCTAGAAAGCAGATTCAACAATTGGAAAAGATGATTCAAATTTTGGAGACAAACAATGAATCATTAGCCGCCAGCAATGGAACATTACTTCAAAATAACACCGTGTTCCATTACAAGATAGAACAAACTAACAGGCTATTTGACAATGTGGCTAAAAAGGCAAATGAGCTACGAGTGAAGGCTGCCAGGATTGTCAACAGTCGTCATAGATACGAGGAATATTTGAATGAAGTTTCCTCTTTCATCAAGAATGTGGCCAATATAGGAATATCATTTGAATGAAGACACTTTGTATGAATCATTTTGTAACTTTCATAATGTATAGAATTTAATCAATAAAAGGAATTGGGTAAAACCTCTTTGTGTATTATCAGATTTCAAACTTCAGATGTTACCTGTATTTGGCAAAGGAAGTCATGGATTAGCTCTTTAATCCATATACATGCATTTGCTTCCATGTTTACACATTCATTCATTATAACACACATACATACGCCAGGTCAAAATATAGGTCCCCAAAGAGCTTACAACACCCGACTTCGAGCAAGGAACATGAAAGATGAAGAGCGTGCTTACCGTGATGCTCGTTTCCAAAAAGAGTTGGATTCCTTAAAAGATAGTGTGGCTTGCCTCACCGACTTACTCGAGCAAGTACTAAAAAACACCTCGGGTGAAGGTCCTTCAACTAGGCCTGCCCCTCTCCCAGGAAACCAACCTGAAGAAATAATAGGAGAACATGCATAAGAGCCCCGACATAATCCAACATTTGTGCAATCAACAACACCAATACCAACACTTGCAGTCGCAGATGCATTCGTTAATGAGTCCCACAAAACCAAGCCATCCGAGGACATTGATCAAGACAAAATGACAGCATTAGAGGTCAGGATTAAGGCCATTGAGGGAGTAGACTTATATGACCCTGTACGAGCTGTAGAAATGTGTCTAGTCCCTAATGTGGTGGTACCAAAAAAATTTCAAGTTCCTGAATTTATCAAATACACCGGCACTCAATGCTTGGTTACCCATCTCAAATCCTATTGCAATAAAATGGCAGAAGTAGTTCACAATGAGAAGCTACTAATGCATTTCTTCCAAGACAGCTTGAGTGGAGCAGTGTTAAGTTGGTATATGAGGTTAGATAATACTAGGATCCATACATGGAAGGACCTC
>NW_011506235.1:0-2398 GCF_000495115.2 Populus euphratica
CTTTCTGTAATCAACACGCATTCTCCATCCACTCGAGATGCGAGTAGGAATGAGCTCATCAGTTTTGTTTTTCACCAACGTGATTCTGGTCTTTTTAGGCACCACATGGATTGGCGCCACCCATTTACTGTCAGTGATGGGGTAAATGACTCCTGCATCTAACAGTTTTAAAATTTCAGCTTTCACTACCTCCATCATAGGTGGGTTCAACCTCCTTTGCATTTCCCTTGTTGGTTTTGCGTTGTCCTCCAATAGTATGTGATGCATACACATTGAGGGACTAATGCCCTTGATGTCAGCTAAAGTTCATCCAATGGTCGTTTTGTGATCACACAACAACTTCACAAGTTTTTCTTCTTGTATACTTGTCAAACCTTTTGCTATGATAACGGGAAGTGTATTGTTGTCGCCAATGAATACATACTTCAAATTATCGGGCAAAGGTTTTAATTCTAACTCAGGGGCCTGTAAAATAGATGGCAAAAGCTTTTTATGTGAGAGTAATAAATCAATAAAGACATTACCATGGGGAACAGTTTGTAAAGCTTGTAAGGCCAATACTGATTCGTGCATGTTTTGGGGAACACATATGTGCCTCTCCATCTCTTCTATCTTGGTGAAATCATAGCCATAGCTCAAAGCTATGCTTAATCCATCTTCGCAATCAAAATCACAAACTTGCTGCACACACTTATCAATTTGGTCATAGCATGTGATAGAATAAACATTGCTATAAGGATATTTCATTGCATCATGAAAATTGAATTCAATTTTTTCATCTCCTACCTCCATAGACAAGGTATCCTTACCACAATCAATCTTTGTGTTGGCAGTTTTCAAGAATGGTCTTCCAAACAATATAGGAGTGCTGGTTGATGAATCACAAGAATCATGTTCCATATCAAGAATATAAAAGTCACATGGAATAACCAAAGTATCAATCTTGACTAGGACATCCTCTATCACACCAAGTGGGTAAACCAAACTACGATCCGCAAGCTGTATTACAATGCTAGTTTTATGCAAAGGCTCAAGACTAAGAGAATCATAAACATGTTTGGGCATAACACTAATGGATGCACCTAAATCACACAAGGCCCTCTTGAAACTAGCATTACCAATAACACATGGGATAGTAAACGCACCTGGGTCCTTTTGCTTCAAAGGCATATTCTTTTGAATAGCAGACACAACTTGACCCATACTTACCATTTCATGACCTTTCAATTTGAAAGCTCTCTTGGTAGTACACAACTCCTTCAAAAATTTGGCATACTTAGGAATTTGCTTGATAGCATCAAGCAAAGGAATGTTGATTTCTACTTTTTTGAAAACCTCTAAAATCTCTTTTTCTTTGTCCTCTTTCTTTGACCTAGAAGAACTCACAGGAAAGGGTGGAATTGCTTTAAAACTGGAATTCATTGAGTGAGGAGTTACCTTTGGAGTGTTGGTTGATGTTTTAGTTTGTGGAGGAGGATGATGTTCCTTCTTTGTACTCAATTCAGTTTCTATCTCTTCTTCTTCCTCCATCTCAATTTGTTTTGACCTTTTCTCTTCAAGTTCTTTCCCACTTCTTAACATGATCGCACTAACATTCTCTTTTGGATTCAATGCTTGGGAGGGCAATTTTCCATTCATTTGTGCCTCCAATTTCCCTGCACTTCAAGCTACTTGCCCCATTTGCTTCTCCAAGTTGTGAATACTTGACCTTGTTTCCTGTTGAAAAGACATGACATTTTGTTGCAAGGTAACAGTATTAGAAGCCAAAGTTTTCATCATCTCACGAAGATCATCATTGGATGACGACCCCGTAACATTGGAGTTTGTGAATGGAGGGGGTTGTCTTGCTTGATAATTCTGTTGGGGCTGAAATCCATGGGGATGGAATTGTCGGCCTTGATTGCCTTGTTGGGATGGGTTGCCATAGCGTAAGTTGGGATGATCTCTCCATCCGGGATTGTACGTGTTGGAAAAGGGATCATATTTACGCTGGGGCTGTTCGTTGAATGCTCCATCAATTGCATGAGCTTGTTCAATATAATCTTCTTGCATTGTTGGGCATATATCTGAAGCATGTCCTTGTAAGGAGCATATGCTACAAACTTTCACCTGTTGCACATTTCCACAAGCCAAAGAACGCACAACAGAATTAAGATCATTAACTTTATTTTCAAGGTTAGAAATACTTACCTCATTTACTCGTTTGCTGGAGAAGTCTCCACGAGTGCCAAACTATTTTGAGTTAGCTGCTATATTTGAGATCAATTGGCGTGCAACCTCGGGTGTCTTATCCACTAATGCGCCTCCACTTGTAGCATCAATGATACTACGGTCAGTAGGCATCAATCCTTCATAGAAATATTGAATGAGTAGTTGATCGGGTATTTGATGATGAGGG
>NW_011506266.1:0-2362 GCF_000495115.2 Populus euphratica
ACATTATTATAAAACATATTTTAGTTAAGGAGTTATTGATATTTCAAGTGCAAAATGATGATATAAAACCATGATAAAAATGCACTTTTAAGTACTAATAAGCAAACATTGGTATCTTTAGCTTAGTGTACACAATAGCAAATAAAGAAAAATAAGCATACTCACATTCTCTAAATCAAACATTCATACAAAATTTCCAAATTCAGTCATATTTATGGTGCAACCAACATAATTGATTCATATGAAAACTCAACTTGTAATCTTCCCTTCTCACCAACACAAACATTAGCCATGATGAAAAAATAATAATAATATAACAATTATATGAATATGAAAAGAAAGGAAAAAAAAGAAAAAGAAGATTGAAAATAAAAGTAAATGAAATGTAAAAGATAAAGTAATAACTCAAAAATAAAAATACAACAAATTAGAAAATTCACACTTCAACTAATAAGCAATATTAACAATAATAAACATTAAAAGACAATTATAACAAGCATGAATAAAGAGGCGGTAATACCAGCCAAGTACTTCAAACAATAAATATAAGAAAAATAATCACAATAAAAAAAAATAATAAACAAGAGGCGGTAATACCAGCCAAGTACAAAAAAAAATTACCAACAATACAACTAGATAAAATAAAATAAACAAGAGGCGGTAAAACCAGCCTTATAATATAAACAATAAATATTATAAACTAATTAGAATAAACATCAAAATAAAAATGGTTAAACCAAACAAAAGCTAACAATTAGTAGTCCAACAGTCCAATATCTGAAAAGTTGAGGTCAATTTTTTGAGGCGGTAAAACCAGCCATTTGATTTGTTTTTTCAATTTTTTTGAGGTGGTAAAACCAGCCAATTGATTTTTTATATATGATTTTTTTTTGTTTTTTCCAATAATCAAATCTAAATTTGTTACCTTTGCTTGCTAGCTCCCCGGCAACGGCGCCAAAATTGCTTGACCGCTTTTTATGATCGGCTTGTTTTAACTCGCAAGTGCACGAGCGTGCGATGTAGCGATTAACTCGATAAGATCGAGGTCATATCCATAGAGAGCTAGATCTGGAAAATAAGCTAGGTAACAAAAAAAACTCAAGAGAAATTAAATTAATAATAACTTGGTTGAAAATAATTGATGGATTTGTTTTGAAAGATGAAAACGTGTAAATAGATTTGAAATGATAAGAAAAAGTAAATCTTGGTCCAAATCAATTTTAATGGTGATGTATTGGTGATTCCTTCAAGATATATAAGATAACTCAACCTAATATCAACAATGGTGTGATATTAGATCGGAATATTACAATGAAGGATGGTGATATTAGATCGAAAGATATTAGACTGAAGTTTAAAAAGATGTAGATTGATTATTGCTTAAGAATGAACAAGTACTTTCATATTAAGTAAGACATTGAATCAAGCAATCTCTATACCAAAACTAAAGTTTGTGTATAAAAATTCAAGATTATAACATTACCTAAATGGTTTCTAAAATTTCTTTGTAATAATAAATCATTCATGAAGAAAATGAGAAGATAAACATTAAGATTCATTCATATCTTAAAGAACTCACCTTAACCACCATCATCCTTGATTTGGATCCAAGAAAGAGATTAGCCAACCATGATTATATATAAGAACACTTTAATAAACATGAAATAACTTAAATTAAGCTGAAATAATAAGTTTTACAAGCTAAAGAACCGAAATCTATAAAGAAGAACACAACACAATTTCAGTAAAAATTCGGACACAAATTTGATGCTAACTTTGGACAGCCATTTAGACCCTCTTTGAAGCCTTTTCTCGAGATGTCTATTAGAGACATATTTATAGGAAATTCTGTCACCTTTCCAGATCATTAAAGAACAGCTCATTTGGACACCTGAGTCAAACGTTATGGGCAAAACACCGAAAGGTGTTCTGAAAAATCAAATCAGGACAGCTTTACAACCACTTTGGTGCACGTTTTTCTTCCTCATTTATGAGCTATCTTGATTAGTACTTAAAAGTGCATTTTTATCATGATTTTATATCATCATTTTGCACTTGAAGTATCAATAACTCCTTAACTAAAGCATGTTTTATAATAATATATCTAATAATATAAGATACCTTTAATTTATGGTAAATGTTCATTTTAAATGTAGGCCTATCACATAAATAAAAATATTGATTGATGACTTTAAGAACTTAAATTGCAAAGGCAAAGAGATGGTCAAACTTAGAGAAGAGATGTCGGTGCAATCCAAACCGGAACACTGTTCGGTAATTGGGTCATATCTGGAGCTACAGATCTCTGATTTAGGTCCAATTTATATGGATGGAAAGGTAAGACATAGGCCTACAACTTTCA
>NW_011506234.1:0-2398 GCF_000495115.2 Populus euphratica
AGAAAACTGAATGTGAAAAATAAAGCCTTTCTAGCCGAACAAGTAAGTGTTATTCTTCATAACAATAATGGTTGAAATATAAAGACCCTGGTTGTCCTACAATTTCTTGCTTTATTAGAGAGCATAAAATTGAAAGAGCCTTACTTGATCTCGGTGCTAGTGTGAATTTACTTCCATATTCAGTTTTTCAGAGTCTCAATCTAGGTGAGTTAAAACAAACTTCTATAACTCTTTTACTTGCTGATAAATCTATAAAAGTGCCTAGAGGAATAATTGAAGACGTGTTAGTACAAGTTGATAAATTCATTTATCCTGTGGATTTTATTGTCTTGGACACACAACTTGTTGAAGTATGTAATTCATTTCCTGTTATTTTAGGACGTCCATTTCTTGCAACTTATAACACATTGATTAATTGTAGGAATGGACTGATGAAGCTATCATTTGAAAACATGACATTGGAGATGAATATTTTCAATATTTGCAAGCAACCTAGAGATGATAATGATTTACAGGAAGTGGACTTTACTGAAAAATTAATCCATGATCAATTTCCAACCACTTCCAGTGAAATTGAGATTGATGAATCTGATGATTTGCAAATGATTTATTTTCGGGAAGAATCAAAGATAAGTAATTGGAGGCCACAAATTGAGGAATTGTCACCACGATCAATTAAGTCCATACCTTGAAGTGTTCAACCACCAAAACCTGATTTGAAGTCGTTGCCATCCAATCTCAAATACTCATTTTTGGGAGAAAATGAAACTTTTTCGGTAATAATCTCTTCCAAACTTAATGCACATCAAGAAGGTAAGTTATTACAAACTCTAAAAATGCATAAAAATGTATTAGGATGGACCATAGCTGATATAAAAGGAATTTGTCCTTTGATTTGTACACACATAATATATTTAGAGGAAAATGCTAAACCCTCTAGAGAAATGCAACGAAGGCTAAATCCTAATATGAAAGAAGTAGTGAAAAATGAAGTCATTAAGCTTCTAGATAATGAAATCATTTATCCTATTTCTGACAGCAAATGGGTAAGTTGTACCCAAGTTGTACCCAAGAAGTCTTGAGTCACTGTGATAACAAATGAGAACAATGAGTTAATTCCCACTAGAACTATTACTGGTTGGCGCATGTGCATTGACTATAGGAAACTTAATTCAATGACTAGAAAATATCATTTTCCTTTACCTTTCATGGATCAAATCCTAGAAAGAGTTGCAGGTCATGAATTTTATTATTTTCTAGATGGCTATTCGGGTTATAACTAAATTGAAATTACATTGGAAGATCAAGAGAAGACTATTTTCACATGTCCATTTGGTACTTTTGCATAACGAAGGATGCCTTTTGGATTATGTAATGCACCAGCCACATTTCAAAGATGCATGTTTAGTATATTTACTGATATGGTTGAAGATTTTCTTGAGATTTTCATGGATGATTTTTCTGTTTTTGGCGATTCATTTGATGATTGTTTGACTAACTTAGAAAAGGTTTTGACCAGGTGTGAAGAGAAGAATCTTGTGCTGAATTGGGAAAAATGTCATTTTATGGTAACAAACGGCATTGTACTTGGTCACATTGTTTCATCAAAAGGAATTGAGATTGACAAATCTAAAATCGAGTTAATTGCAAACTTGCCAACACCAAAATCTATTAAAGTTGTTAGATCATTCCTAGGACATGCTGATTTTTATAGAAGGTTCATCAAAGATTTTAGTGTAATATCTAAGCCTTTAAGTAACCTTCTAACAAAGGATACTATTTTTGAATGGACTGAACATTATGAAGAAGCCTTTGTTAAACTTAAAAACTTGCTTACTTGTGCTCCTATCATTCAACCTCCCGATTGGTCATTACCTTTTGAAATAATGTGTGATGCTAGTGATTATGTCGTAGGTGCTGTTTTAGGATAAAGAAAAGATAAGAAACCTTATGTAATTTACTATGCAAGTAAAACTTTTAATAGTGCTCAAATGAATTATACCACCACTGAAAAAGAATTACTTGCAATAGTATTTGCATGTGAAAAATTCAGGTCTTATCTTGTTGGCTCACCTGTTGTTGTTTTTAGTGATCATGCAGCATTGAAATATCTTCTTTCTAAGAAAGATTCTAAGGCTAGATTGGTGCGGTGGATTTTGTTACTTCAAGAATTTGATATCACAATCAAAGATAAGAAAGGCGGCGAAAATGTTGTCGCAGATCACTTGTCAAGATTGACAACAGATTCAAAAACTGACATCACACCAATCGATGACTACTTTCCCCATGAATCTTTACTTTCTGTCTCTACAATGCCTTGATTTGCTAATATTATTAATTTTCTTGTTTCAGGACAATTACCAGCTCATTGGAGTACCCAAGATAAAAGAAAGTTCTT
>NW_011506236.1:0-2397 GCF_000495115.2 Populus euphratica
AAGTTATCATTAAACATTAGAACAAAAATTTTATTTTCTTCCGAGTAAAGCCCTACAACTATGTGTTGATATATTGAGCACAAAATAAAAGTTTATTATATCTTGTTTAAGAGGTATTGAGCATATATATAAATTTAATAAGAGTTTGTTTATCTGGATAGATTAATGGAAGTTGAATGATGAATACCTTGCTTTATGGAATTCATAAATTATTAATGCTTTGATTGCTATGGACTAGTAATAAGCTAATTGGGGGATGTGATTAGTACTAAAAAGTGCAATTTTATCAAGATTTTATATCATCATTTTATACTTGAACTATTAATAACTCATTAACTAAAGCATGTTTTACAATAACATATCTAATAATATAAGATACCTTTAATGTTTCATAAATATTCATCTTAAATACAGGCTTGTCACATAAATGAAAGGATTGATTGATGAGTTTAAGAACTGAAATTGAAAGAACATTGTTTGGTAATTGGGTCATATCTAAAGTTATAGATCTCGAATTTAGGTCTACTTTATATGGATGGAAAGGTAAGACATAGGCTTACAACTTTTATGTAGAGGTCGGTCTTAAAAAAGTCATTTTTAAGTCCAAATTGTAGCAACAACGAAGAAGTCCGAATCTATCTTACAGCTCGAACACTGTTTAGTGTTTGACCCATGTTGCGATGTCGCGGTCGCACAAATTAATTACCCTTACACTTAAATCACACAAGATAGTATAGAGCAAGCAAGGGATCGATCCCACGAGGAAGATTTAGTTTAGATTTTTATGCTATACGTTATGCAATTGGGGGGTTTTGATTTGTGATAATCTAAACTATGGAAGAAATTAAACTAGTGAACACAATCAATTAAAACTGAAATTTATCAAGAAAACAAACCTTGGTCACAAGCACACATCCACCTACAGAAATCAGAACCGATCCTTGAAACGAAACTCCAGTTTATATTCTGAATTTTTATCTTTTCTTAACTTTGGTTAATTAACGGATCCGCCGTATAACTAGCCCTAACCAACAAATAATCACAGTGTCCGCACTAATGATTTAATCTAATGGCAGCCTTAAGATCTAGATAAATTCATTAATCTTAACAACCAAGTTGTCTGCTTGTGTTGCTTTGATCGAATGTTTTCCCTAAGTTTAATAACGTAGTTCCGCCACAATTATCAAGCTTAGTTGCTTCACAAGTTTATATACCCTAACTCCGGTTTTGATACCAAACTTAGCAATAGATTGTTCACAATAATAACTTAGAGTCCGCTCTAGCAATTATCAACAACAATCATAGAAAACATGCATAGGAAAACAATCATACTCATTCATAATACAAACTGAAAATAAATGAAGAATAAATCTCACAGTTCTTGAAATCTGAAAGTTTCTGCGTCCTTGCAACCAAGAAAAGAGCTTAGCCTTGCATATCTATTGAACAACTACTCCTAAAGATAAAAGAAAGCATTATTTCTAGTATGTAGAGAGGAGAGTTTGTGTTTCTTCACTTCTAGTTGCTACCACCTTTCTTTGATTCTATTGCACTCCCTCCTCTTCTTTCTTGGCTCTCTTGGTGTCTATATATAGGCTTCAATGGCAGCTCCTCTTGCTTCTTTATCAATAATGGTGGCTGCCAAACATGCCAAACTTTGACATTAGTAGTCACCACAAACAACCCACCATTGTAGCCTCCTTCTTTGACAATGGCAGCATTCCAACTTGCAGCTGGTTTGTGGTTGGTGATTTGAGGTTGGTGGATTGAGGTTGGTGGCTACTTTTCTTGACCTTCTAGATTGATTTACTAGAGGGGCTAAATTGCTGAAATTATAACTTGGATGATAGTTTAGAAGCTTCGAAACATAATTTGGACTCATTTCTTCACGAAACCTGATTGCTGGCAGAATTCAGTTGTCATCTTTGAAAAATCATATCGCCCTCATCTGACATCGTTTTGGGCTGAAAATTGGAGCGTTTCTAGACCTTTGAGTCATGAATCCAACAAAATTGAGTTTGCATCAATTGGACTTCTATAGCTCCAGATATGTAATTTTGAATGGACAAAGGTCAACAGTGGCAGAATACGAGATTTGACTTTGAAGGATGTGATTTCCATGATCTTCCTCTTTGTATTTTTCTTGCATTACATTTCCAGAAAGGTATGGATGTTAGCTTTTTAGAGCCACTAGAATCACTTCATTTTGATCTCTAGAACTCACACTCTGCACAAAACATCGACTGAACGTCAAATCTGCCAATTATCTCCAATTTACTCCTTTTTGCATTTTTCATCCAAAAGTGCCTTCAAAACATAAAACAAAGAATATCAAGGCATTTTACATATAAAACATGGACAAAACATTAGGTAAAAGTGGGTGAAACTATCGAATAT
>NW_011506341.1:0-2288 GCF_000495115.2 Populus euphratica
TATAACAAGCAACTTGTTGATTTTTTTGGTTGAATTAAATCTCTAGTTTAATTCTTGATTTATATTAGTATAGAACTAAACGGTACAATTCTAGATTATAATATCAGTTTTAACTCTTTTTAAATAAATAAACTAAACCAATTTCAATTTCTAACTTTTCAAATGTAATTATAAATTTTAATCTTTTCTTGAAACTCGTTTTATTTTTATTTTTATTTACCACAACTTTTTTTCTTCCAAATGGTTTCAAAAAATAAGTAATAAAATACTACACACACATAAACACCACAGACTTGATATTTATTAAATGAAACCTATATCATGATGAATCATAAAAAAATAACTAAAAATGCGGTCTGTACTGTGTTTTTGGGTTAATTTTTTTACATGAAAAATATATAAAAATAAAATAAAATCTAAAAATGTTATGTTTTTTTGTAAATATATATGTAAAAGCATGAGATCTATCTGGTATGCCTGATTAAAAAATTATATTTTTAATATTAATAATAATATTAAACTTCTATGACACATGTTTAAGTGAGTTTAGTTACAATATCAAACTCGGAGCTTTGAATATGAGTCTAACTGCAAGATTGCGTTATAAAAGCATGATAATTAAAAATAAAAATTTAATATTACATAATAAAATTAAAAAAAATAATTAAAATAATAATAATGCAAAATATTATTCCGATAAATAGTGCTTTACAACGAATGGTACACTAAAATCCCCTAATGAGATCATAATAATCTAATGAATAATAAACAAAATAAATCATAAAAGTTTAATTATTAATTAAATTAATATTAAAATTTAAAATTACTTAAAAAAAAATCTGAATCAACTAGTTTAACCCATTAAATTATATTAACCCTTTAAACTTGAAATTCGTGTCATGAAATTGGAAGAAAAAGGTTGAGGTTTTTTAGTTATAGTTAATTACAATATTTAAAGATGAAATTGAAAGAAAAAAAACTAATGAAGAAAAAAAATGAATTAACTTAGTTAACCCACCAAATCGAGTTGACTCGTCAAACCTGTAATTTGTGTCATGAGAGTGTGATAATTAAATAAAAAAATTAACATTAATGAATTAAATTAAACAAAAAAAGATTAATGAAAAAAAAATCTATAGGAAGAAAAAAATTAATGGAGAGAAAAAAAAATCTGAATTAACTAGGTTAATCCGTCAAACCTAAGATCCATGTCATGAAAGTTTGATAATTAAATAGAAAAAAACTTAATATTAACAAACTAAATTAAAAAAAATAAAAAAATAAGGGAAAACAAAAAAAACAAAAATGCTAAAAAGAGAGAGATTAATTTAAAAGAAAAAACAAAGAAAAAAAAGCCTACTTGAAAAAAAAAACCAATGAAGAAATATATATATATTTTTAATTAATTGGGTTAATTTTTTAAATCATATTAACCAATTAAATCTGAGATTTGTGTCATAAAATTTTGATACTTGAATATGAAAAAAATCACGGGTTAACCCAGAATTAACTGGGTTAACTTGTCAAACCTGAAATCCGTATCATAAAAGTTTGATAATTAAATGAAAAAAAATTAACATTTTCAAACTAAATTAAATAAAAAAATTTATTAAAAAGAAAACCCATAACAAAAATTTAAATTAATCTGTCAAATCTGAAATCCATATCATAAATGTTTGATAATTAAATAAAAAAATATTTAACATAACAAACTAAATTAAACAAAAACAATTCATTAAAAAAAAACCGCTCAACCTTTTAACCGTGGGTTAATTATAATACTAAAAAATAAAATTAAAAGAAAAAACTAATAAAGAAAAGTAAAAAAAATTCTAAATTAACATAATTAAATCTGAATCAATTAGGTTAATTCATCAAATCAAGTTAACTTATTAAATTTAAGATTTATGTCCAAAGAGTGTGATAACTAAATAGAAAAAATTAATATTAGTGAACTAAATCAAAAATAAAAAACAAAGAAAAAATCCTACACAAAGAAAAAAACCAATAAAGAAAAAGGAAACAAATTTAAATTAATTGAGTTAACCTGTCATACTAGGTTAACCCGTCAAATCAGGAATCCGTGTTATGAAAGTTTGATAACTAAATATAAATAAATTAATATTAACAAACTAAATTTTAAAAAATTAATTAAAAAAGAAAAAGAAAAAAAATACTAAACAAAAAAATTAATTTAAAAGAAAAAACAAAGAATAAAAAGCCCACATAAAAAAAACTAATGAAAAAAAATTTAAATTAATTGGATTAACCCATCATACTTGAAATTT
>NW_011506238.1:0-2395 GCF_000495115.2 Populus euphratica
TTTGACTCAATGACCAAGATTTGTCTCTAATAAAGACAAAATACCCCTCTTACATCTTTTATGGGTGGATTTTAGGCATTAAAAAAATAAAAAATTCAATTATACATTTAGCAAAAAACCAACCCTTTCCCTCGGTTTTCACCAACCAACTTTTCTCTCTTCCTCTGTCATGCCTTTACCATTATCGCCGCCACTAACCACATGAATTTACCAACACCACTAGGAACACCACTTATAGCTCTTCTCCTCCAACTAGACAAGCCTTTTTCTTTCCTTAAAAAAACACTAGGTCTATCTTTACCAAACCAATTGTCACTATACTTTCTTTTTCTCATGATCTCTCCTCCACCACACAATCCATTCAGCATCATTTGAAAACATTCAGATCCCTATAACACAACCCCTATAATCTTCAACCTACAACCACAACATTACCCATATAAAAAAACCACCCGACCTTAGTCCCTTCATCTTTTCTAGACCACCTATTCACAAGTCATGCACCTAAAACCAACATCCTTTGACTAGTGTCTCTCAACCTCTTTTCTTCCCTTCCTATCATTCAAACGATAATAATAACCTCTATTAACATAGACATTGAACCTTAAACAACCTAACATCAAAGCCTCACTTCCAAACATCAACACCTAGCCTCTTCATCTATTATCAACCATTGATCCATAATTAAAACACCAGCCCCTGATCTCTCCTTTATCTCCCAACCTAAAAAATTGACCATTACTTTTCTTCTCTATTTGAGTAATTGCTCACAGCCCTTTCAGGTTTAACACCACCAGTGATAATGGGTTTCCCTAAAAAAACACCAACTTCTTCATCTTTTTCAACTAACCTCTAGCAACAGCCACACATGACAGCACCTATATTTCCAACAACCTTCTCCTTTTATTCCAATTATAGTCATCAACACCATAGCCCATCACTGTCGTTAATGACAACATAATCACACCAGCAGCCTTTTAGTCTTATTGCCAGCTACCTGAAATAGAGAAGAAGAAAGTGAAACCAAAATAAAGGTAGATCTGTTTGGAGGGGAAAAACAGGAAAAGCAAAAACAAACCACTTGTGTAAATTATTTTTTGTAGATAATGGTGATCATTACCCCTAACCCAGGGGAAAGAAAGGAAAAGGAGACAGAAGCTTTGGAAGGTCAGATCTTACTGGTTAGAGGGCGTGGAGGAACATCATTGGCGTAGGAGTGAAGAGGAGATCGTGGGGCTTTAAATCCAGTAGTCCACCATCCTCTAGCAGCATCGACATGTGAATTCATGAGTCTACAGTGGCGGCGGCGCATGGTACACATACTGCCATTGCCTCAACGACCTTTTTGACCCAATTATAGCAGCTCCTAGATATGCTAAACACCTTAAAAGGTCGATTTATGATCTTAAATTAATTTTTGATAAATTACCATAATGCTGTGGAATTTGAGATATGTTAATTGTTTTTGGAACATATTTGGATTATTTGGATATATCAGTTTGAACTTATTTTTGTTTTTGATTTGATAATTCATGGTTTATGTTTGTATTTGGGGTTTGCTTGACTTTTAGTTGATATCAAATTGCAAATAATTTTTTTTATAAATTGATATCCTGTTTGATTTAAAGCATGTTATTGTGTTTTATTGAATGCCATTTTAGTTAAAATTTCCAAGGTCTGATGACAATTTTGCAATTAATTTTGAGTTTCTAATTTTTTTCATCTTTTTATATTTGATATTTGAGATTGTGACCTGTAAGCAAGACACTTTTTAGTATTAAACAAATCGGTTCCTTCCTATATATATAAAAAAATCTTTCCTTCAAAAATACAATTTCTATTTTAATTTGCATATGACCAAGTCTAGAAAATAGATTTATCTTCATAAAAAAAAAATAGTTTTAATTTGCAAGCATTTTTTTTTTAAAATAACCAGTTTATTAAAGCCATTAAAACTAGCCTATATTTCAAAAAATATCAAAATATTATTTTGTTTTCTTCTAATATCCAAGACTATGAACTTATACTTAAGACATATTCTTAATATTAGATGAAAAGATAGTTCATTTTGTTTTTATATTGATATTAGAATGGTTAGATTTTTTACTTAATAAGATAAGAATCTTTTTATCTAAAAGAACTTTTTTTCAGCCATAAACAAATCAATGATTAGAAAAAATAATAATATCTCAATTCATATCAGATAAATAAATAATGCAGTTTACCTTAACTAAAATATATTAGGGGTGTTAATAACTTTTCTTTACACAATTAATCTTTCTATTTGAACTTAAAAATCAATTAGAGTTTTTAATGATTAAAATACTAGATGATAATTTTTATTCTTTCTTCCCACACCTTTTCTTCCGGACCATTCCCAATCCAAGAAATAATT
>NW_011500513.1:0-3014 GCF_000495115.2 Populus euphratica
TTAAAACAAGGGAAAGAAAGGGGATATACAAATACAAAATTCAAACCCAACAGAGAGCTACCCTATTGGATTTCATGGTCATGTTGGTCCATGCATATACCCAGCTTGAGAAATAGTTCAATCTGCGACAATGCGTGGGCTAGTTTCTGTAGGTTGGTAGTTGATATCCACTTTTAGGCTAACCATGATCTGATGTATCTTCCATTGGGCGTACCATCATTGAACTCTCACAAAGGCAAAGGCTCACGCTCCATTTACAATTTGTTTGTGAGGTATGCGATCAAAATTTCACATTAGTTAGAAATGAGAAAGATTAAAGGTATATAAAGATAAACAAATATCTTTATTGGTATAAGACCTTTTGAGTATAGTCCAAGAGCAAATTCATGAGGGCTTAGGTTCAAAGTGAACAATATCATATTAATGTAGAGATAGATGGTGTCCGTAATCTCTGCAAGTAATATTAGAGTCATGCTCCCGAGTTAGCCATGATGGATGAATCCTCTAAATGCCGAACAAAAGGTGTTGGGCCCCAATTAGATCACGATGTAATCCATGGATCAGCTCTATTAGATAAGCGGTGTGCTCTGGATGTTTCATGGACGTGTCTTGATTCCAATACGGTGAAGAGGAGTTGATCTAAAAAGAACAAAAGGTGAAGAGAAATTGACCTAAAAAGAGCAAAAAAAACTATCAAGTCATGTAATGCTCTTTGGATATTTCATGGACGTGTTCTAATCCCAACACGATGAAGTAGAGAATGAAGAATCCTGATTGGTAGAGAGTAAATGGATAAATGATCGTTTGAGGGAAGGCTCGGTGATCCTTTGTTCGAGGAAAGGATTGTTGGGTATGCGACCAAAGTTTCACATTGGTTAGAAATGGGAAGGATCAAGGGTATATAAAGATAGACAAATATCTCTATTGGTATGAGGTCTTTTGGGTATAGTTCAAGAGCAAATTCATGAAGGTTTAGGTCTAAAGTAGACAATATCGTACCAATATGGAGATAGATAATGTTTGTAATCCTTGCATCGTAAATGCAGCTCATCAGGGAAAAAAAATGTAATATTAAAAAAAAAAGAGGAAAAATCAAATGCAGAACAAGGCATGAGAGACCAGGTGTTATATATGTGTGCGCGAGCGCGCTTAATTTTGGAGGATTTTCAGTTTTTTTATAGCAAAACAAAATTTGTTTTACTGAAAATATAGTTAATCATCAGCTATCAATATCCTTCAATGTGTCCAAGTGATGATTCGAGAAGTGGAAATAAACTCCTTATTTGGATTAACATAAGAGATACTGTCGCATCTTCACGAGGAAAAGACTTCAGGGAAATTCTCCTCTGGGCATTAAAAAAATTAATTTAGATTCATCTCTCTTAAATGTACAGAGCTCGTAACATTACTCGAAAGGGATGTATTCTAGAGGGGCAAAACGCACAGAAAGCAAACTTCGGTTGGGATGGGGGGGCTGCTAGATTCATCTCTTCTTCATGAGATCTTTGACCTGTTTAAGCTCGTCTGTGGGACATATGGGACTCCAGGCTGCTATTGGAGCAGATTTTGTGGTTATTTCAGAAACCGTTCGTTGCTATTGGAGCTTTATAAAGTAAATATCAAGAATTTTGTGCACAATGAAATCACATCAATGAAAAGTTCCATGTACAAACCAAGTAAAAGGACAAGATTTATTTCATGAAGGATGAAAACACAAAAGCCAGGGTTTGAAGACACTGTAACAAGCACACATGCAAATTCAACTATATATTCAGTGCAGCCTTCTATGAGATAGAGACCAAGCTAATTGCTTCTTCTTTCCCATATAATATTTACTAATTAATATATATATTTCATTCATGGAAATGTGGCTATGATGGGTGAATAGCCAAAGATAGCACCAAATATCTTAACTTCCTTTTCAGCTTGAACCCTGTAAAAGGGTGTTGCAGCGGTTTGGTTCAAGGAAAATTTGATCTTGTCGCCAACTTTAAGCTTCTTGTTGGGAATGAATGCAAGCCAACCCTTTGAAAGAACTGGCTTCGGGTGTCCTTTCTTGCGAATAGAGCACTGAAAGGTCCAGACCAAGCCACTCTCATCTATTGCTTGAAATTCCACGGCATGTCCACCTTTGAAAGATGGGAGAGACTTGAGATACTTCGTAGGCACTGAGTGTTTTGCTAGTGTCTGTCTTGCCAAGGATCTTAGAGAACGTTGTCATTTTAGGCCAAGCAAAAAGAAGATATTACGTTTCCTCTTCCAAGAATGGCATCAAACTTCTGTTACTTGTGATTTTTCCTTGGATCGATGTTTTTTAGTTTATAGGTGCTGCGCAACCCCACATGCCGTGAAGGTCCTGCTAAGTTAGCAAAATTAGGTGGATGCATTACGAGTTTCTGATAAAAAGCAGTAGAGACTCCCCTTTGTTTTTCTACTTGGATGAGAGAGACTCACCTTTGTTTTTGCGGGATGAGAGAGACTCACCTTTGCAGAATCTCTTTTGTCTCTGAGTCTTTGACTCACCTTTGTGTTTTCACATTTTTGTGGGATGAGAGAGACTCACCTTTGTTTTTGGCTGGATGAAAAAGACTCGCCTTTATCTCACCTTTGTCTTTTGCGGGATGAGAGGCTTCCCCTTTCCTAATAAAATGATTGACCAATAGACGAAAGTGGAAAAGTAAGGGAATAAAATTAGAAGTACCTCTACTTTGATAATTTTCTTAATATGCCTCATTATCAATTAATCTTATTAAGATGCCCCTCCTACATGTCCTTCCATTAATTAAATAAGCTCATTCATTCAAATCCAAACATTAAATGCTGAGGTGGTCTGGCATGCTGGTGGAACACATTTCTCCTTTTCTCTCATCTAATCTAAGATTAAGTTATCTTGAATTGTCTATTTACAGTATAACTCAATTATAAAATCATGATAAATATAAATGTTGTAATTTTGCTGATGAATTGATGTAGATGTATCCTAATTTTATGAGTGAATTGTAGCTTAGATACAT